>NW_006239561.1:175882-192314 GCF_000226075.1 Solanum tuberosum
TTTTTTTTTGTTGAAAACAGGTCGGGTAGTTTATTTAAAAGGGGGTATATCTAGACCTTTTCGAATAATTTAGGGGTATATTTGACCTTTTCCCTTTAATATAAATGCCACGTGGTAATGTAAAAATGACGTGGCAATTTCATTTGGCATTTAACGCCCATAAGTGCATATCTAGACGAAAAGTTGGACGGCAAGGGCACGAAGTGGAGACCGAAACTTTAAACGGGGGGGGGGGTATATCTAATCCTTTTCGAATAGTTTAGGGGCATATTTGACCCTTTTCCCTTTTAAAAAATACTAATGGACAGATAAATTCTAAAAAATAAAAAATAGATAGTAATACATACCTTCAATATATATATGAACATACATTACATCACTGCAAATAAAGAGTCTTAAAACGAGTTAAAATTGAAGATTAAATTAAGCTCAGTTGAAGATTCTTTTAAAATGAGTAAAGGCTTTAGGTTGAGATCGAACTCAACCCATAATTAAAATTTTGAACGAATTACCTATATTTGGACTCATTTTGACAACCCTAATTATCAGCTATATACTAATAAAATGATTATATTATTCCGGAATAAATGTTCACAAGCTTCTATATTTTAAATATTTTTTTATCTCTTATGTCATCTTCCTATAAATGTCTGAATTAATTAAAAACTTACCAAGATCCATTACCACAAATATATTTAGATAATATTTGTCTAGGTCATCTTCACTCTTAGAGGTCGGATTGCAGTGACGAAGTCAAATTTTTTACTAAAGAGTTCAAAATATAAAAAATAGATATACAAAGAAAGTAAAAAGTGTTCAACATCTATATATACATAACAAAATAATTTTAATTATACGTAAATAATATAATTTTCTGCTGAACAAATTAAAGTTTGAATGAACTCCATCAGCCCTTCCTATCTCAACCCCTGTCGGGTTGTGGTCCAAGTTTGGGGTGAAAATGACACACAATACCCTAAAAGTTATGAAGTTCGATTGAAAAAATCAAAATACTTCGTTAATTATTGTTACAATCGACAATAACTAAACTTTGCTATGACTTTTTAATATACTCTAGCTAAAACGAATCTTATTTTAATTATTATCTACTTTATTACTATGTTCTCATACGGAAAAATATACGGTTATTTAGCACTATTAAAATTATTAAAGTTTAGACAAGGTTGGTAGCTAAGTCATTTATTGTCCAACTAACTATATAGATTATCCATTCCCTTAATTATTATCATAATCCCAGTGGTATAATCTTTTGCTAATTATAGTGGTTAAGACGGCTAGCTCTAGCTGTATACATATCATAGGATAAGTTTAATTAATTATCCATTAATGTTAGTGTAATCTCCACTTAATATAATGGATTAAGTCATATAAAAAAATATTTTTACCTTATCAATGACTTTTAATCCATGAAAACAAATTACTATTACATTTTTTTAATCTTATTACTTGTTATAACAGATCGATAACCTGTCTTGTTCTCAAAATTCAAATTTATATTTCGTTATTTATATATAGATATCCACTTTTAAGGATGGCTAATAATGTTTACATTATTTACACTAAACTTAAATTATATTATAATTATAGTCAAAGGGCCACCATCCACCAAAACAAAAAGAAAATAGTAATTGGTTCTAAGGCAAGGAATTTCCTCTATAAATTCCCTCTTTCGTTTATAGTTTTCTCAAAACATCAAGAAATTAAGCAAACAGACATTTCAAATACTTAGCAATATTTCAAATTATGGCATCCATGGGAGTAAATTATGCTCATCTTCACGTACAACAAAAACGTCATAAAGAGAAGTCAAAGAGAAGGGAGGAAGAAAATGGTCGAAGTGGTAAAAATGAAGATGACGTGGTGAAAAAATTAACCGCGGATGGTAAAAATAGTAAAGGTAAGAAAATTTACCCCGGTGACTTAGGTGAAAAATAAAGAGCAGTAATTTGTACTCTTGAAAATATAGCAAGGTGGTATGTAAATATATATATATATATCCTTTTTTTTCCCTTCTATTTTCTCTTTTTTTTGTTTAGTTTTTTTACTAAATTGTTGTATGTTAATATATTGTATCATTATTTTAAATTATGCACAAGGAAGTTTTATTGATTAAAAAAAAATTCAAATGGATGGAGTCACTTATATTGCCAAAATAATTGTCTCTTGAGAGTTCAAAAATAAAATCTCCGAAATTCAACTATATAAAGTGCAGCCAGGCTAATAATTTTTTCTAATTAACTCAAGATATATCGAGTAAATATCTGTGATGAAATAATTGAGGTGCGTTCAACTGCGATATCTACAAGAAAAACTGTTATTTAAGACCAACATTTGTGGACGAGTTAATAATCTCGTCTCAAAAAGTACATGTATTAGGACGAGATTATATTCTCGTCCCTAATTCTATATGTTATTGTGAAGGTACAAAATCTAGTCCCTAAAGAAAGTTCTAACTGGTCCCAAAATCAAAATTTGGTGAGAAGCGGGAAAAAGTGTATTTTTAATTTTCATAGAAACTCATCAGGCGCAAAAAATTTACCTAATTATTTAGAACTTTTTTTTTAAAAAAAAAAACCCTGTATTTTGGCAATAGAAAACACTTAATTAAGCCGCTTCATATTTTTCAATACACTGAAGCCCTAAATTGACTTCATCACATATCGATGTAGCTGCTCTTCAAATCGCAATTCACAATAATCTAACTTATCTTCCTTCCTTCCAGATTCCTGCAGAAGAATCAAAGTGCATTTTTCCTGTTGACATACCATTATGCAGACGGTTCTGGTGTGGATGTCATGAATGAGGAAAACTGAGTCGGAACCTTTCTTGTTCAATACTTTCAGTTTTCATCTGCACATTCTCAAAATAGAGAAAGCACAGATTGTAGGTCATCAAGTTCGACCCTTTTCAGCGAGTTGATATATATCTAATCAGTTCTTAGGTATGCCTCCTCAACAACATTGAATTTTGTTCTTTTCTTGATTCCCTTTTGTATTTGTTTTGTTCAAGTTTCTCTTTATATTCTTCTTCGCTATGTGATTGTTTTCTGTATGTGTATAATTAGCCAAAAGATTACTAAGTTGGGATTCTGAGTTAATAATCTTTTTTTTAAGTATATGCTAGTTTGTAGCCCAAACATTGTTCATTGAATTGTAGATTAGAAACATGTTGATATTTGTTCATAAACTATTGGAATTCCATAGCTTTAATACCAAATTATCCTCAATAATGTAACAAATATCATCTATTTAGATGCAAACATCTAGTTGAATCAATTGTCATAGAAGGCATAACAATTTAATATTTTAAGAAAACTATTATAAGTAGCATACTGTAGAAAGAAGATATGCATCTTACGTCATGCCAAAATACTATTTAATAAATACCCTGTATATGCAATAAGTCACAATTATTTGATCAAATATGTGAGCTAATGTAAAGAATGAAAAATACATGTACTCTGTTGTTCCCTGAAAGTGACACCAATTTATAAAGACTGAGATCACACTTAGATTTTATTGCAATATTGAGAATAAGATTGAAGGTATATAAATCAACTAGAGATTTGTTATCTAATTAAGCCAAACGAGAGAGATAACCCAATTCGTGATTATAATATGAGTTCATTGGAAGTATAATCGTGGAGTGATATTAAGCAATAAAAACTGGATCACATGTGGGTAGTTGTTGAGGTAACAAATGTAGTGTGGGCACTTGGCCCTTTTGTCGTGGTTCTTAAGTGCCATCCAAGTCTAAAATACTATCCGCTCTACATTCAAAGGCTGAATTATTATCCGCTCTACGTTCAACATGAGAGGAAAATAAATTTATGAATGATCGCTTGTCTATCAGAGGAACAAGATAGAAAAAAGAAGACAAATACAAGAGTTCTTCACTGCTCAAAAATAACATATCTCGCATATGACATTGTTTGTTTAAACTGAAGAACCACTGTTTTGTTTTACTGACCAAGTAAGTAATATTATACTGCAATTTTTAATTTATTTTGTTGATTTGTGTATAATCGTTTTAGAAGTTGCTCAACTTCAACCGTGTATAGTCACTGCTTCACATACTCTGCTTGCTCTACTTTAAATACACTTCATTGCATAGCTGCTAAGCATGTTGTTGTTGTTTCTTGCATTTGTAATTTTACAAGAATCAGTTGCTTAACAGAGGAACTATTATTTAACAAGACTTCTTTCCACTGTTGCACATTTTGTTTTTGCTTAACGGAGGAACAATTAGTTAACTATCAAATATTTTGTTAATGTTTCTTGTACTTGCAATTTAACAAACACCAATTTCTTAATAGAGGAACCATAAGTTAACTAGACTTTTGTCAATGTTGGACATCTTCTTCTTTATTTATTTTCACACTTTTCTGCACAGCTACGTGAAACTAGACTTCCTCTGTTCATTATCTTCTTGGTTTGAAATAATTGATAAGTAAATGAATACAATCTCAACTTTATGAGTGCTAGCTAGCATGTTTTCTTCTTCTTGTAGATCATTTTAGTTGGAACTTGTATGCATCTCAACCTTGTAGATTCTTCTAATCATCAGATCCCAATGTACCCATCCATAATATCTCCTAAATATCTACTCTCTATAACCATTTCCCTCACTCGATAATTTTTATATGTTGTAGAAAATTATCCTCAAGTAGTTATCTCCAGTCATTTGTGACCCCAAAAGCTGATAAGAATTAATTCTTCCGCCATCCTGTTTATGTAGCACTGTCGCTGAAGTCTTAGTGCTGCAGGATATTTTTCCACAGTTTATGGCGATGAGAATTGGTGTTTCTTAACCAAAGAGTTGTGTGATGTCCCATATCCTCCATCACTCATCAAATCCTAGTAGTCATGGCACATAGCCAAGCAAAATGTTTATTATTAGTATGCTTAGAATACCTTTACTATGACAGAACTTCATACTACGGAGTTAAATTCAATATCACACTGCCTATAATAGCACATTCTGAATATAGTACACGATAACAACTACATCTACTTCAAACTATATGAACATAGAATGTCTGTCACACATGGAGCTTATTTATCGATGATTCTGTAAGTTTTGGTACAACTTAAGTAGTAAAGCATATAAATACCATCAGAACTGATGTCAATCTTTATTCATCTTTAGAATATCTTAGGCCACTATCTAGTTGTTACCTCGCTCTTCTCGATTTATTTTTGAATTACCTGGCAATCATCACCTCCTGCTGAAGTTACTAGACGACTCACAAAACAATAATTCAACTCTTCAAAATTTAGATTTTCCTCACTTCCTAAAGTTAGTTCATATTGATAGTATGTTCTTTGATGTCTTCCTACCAACTTTACCATCATTGCCCCATCCAATATTGGCTACTCAAAAATTATCAACAGCTTAACAATCATCTTTAGCAAATAGCTTCAGCCCCGATCAGCTATCAATGCTTCTTTAACAACTGTCAATTTGCCAGCAACTTGTTTTAATGCTACAGAGATAGCTAAATTCAATTTCACACTTGTAACACCTCTATTTTGAGGTAATCTTGATACCATCATTGACCCCACACAAATATGTTGAGCTTTTGGTCAAGTTAGAAATGAATCCAGAAGCTTGTGAAAACTCCCTGAAAGATTAAAATAGCAAATGCACAGACCTGATCTCACCTTTGCAGAAGAAGAAAAATCCATGAGCAAAACAAATCTATGTGACCATTGAAGACATGTTTCTGGAAAACGGGAATTTGTAGTTTCAAGTGCATTTTTGGTTAGTTATTATTGCGGTTTCAATCAAGTGTTTCTTGTAGTTCAATATGAAAAATCCATGACGTGGTTATTGCATCTGAAAGCCTTTTTACTAATTTTCTCTTGTTAGTACAGCTTGTTGATGTTTCTATCAAATTGATAAATTTTACACTTCTTTTGCGGTGAGCACTTTAACTAATTCTAGTGTAAGTTCATATATATTATTATATACCAATACATATTTATCATCTTTGCAAAATTTTGTTCTTACAGATTTTCGAAGATTGAAGTTACAAGTCAAGATTAAAGTTTAGAAGATGCACAAGTTCACTATTATTTTGCTAGTGGCGACATGTAAAACATGATAGCATACTCTAGCTTGGGATGTTAATTGATAAAGTTTTTTTGAGCAAATTTTCGAATTATATCTATAATCCTTTTGTATAGAATTTTTTATCTGTAGAAATATTATATTTAGTGATGAAAAGAGTATGTATAGTTGGTGGTAAATTAGAGGACGAACTAGTTGCTTGTCTCTAAAGGTTAATCTAGGAAGTGATAGTTGCTCATTTCTAAAGGGTAATCTAGGACAAGGCAATTTCTAGTCTCTAAAAATTAATCTAGGACGAGGTTTTCAGTTATTGCGATAGAGTTATTTAGAACCAGATAGTTACTCATCGCAAAAAGATATAATGGTCGTGGATAGATACTTTCAGAATATGAAAATTGCCTAATTGGGATGAGATTCACGGTCTCTAGAAGTACATTAAGTACCGTATAAAATGTCGTCTCTAATAACATGTACCGACCAGCTATGGCAACCCATCGCAATTAACCTTTAGCGAAGAAGCCTATTAGGACGGGTGGCGACCAACATTTTATCGTCGTAATTGGCCATCTGCGACCAGATATGGACATTTAGGGACGAGATTTCCCTTCCTTATAGGCAGTTTTTCTTGTAGTCGATAGGTCGATACCATCATTATCCAATATAATGGATGAGTAGTGTTCAACATGATTCACATACGAAATTATTGGGATAAAATCATATATATGAGCCTCAATAAATCATTATTTTTTCTTTCTCATATCACAAATCTTAATTAGAAGATTTCAATAACCAGAGTCTCTAAATAATTAATAACTCTCAACATTAAATTTACGCAGCATGTCTGTTTATTGTCATTTTTTAATTTATCAAGGGCATTTTCGTCATTCCTTTCTTCCATCCTTGCTCCACGTGGTAATGTAGCACACAGCTTTGCTGTGCTGTGCGTGGCATTCATGCCTGCTCCGAGGAAGAAAAAAATTTCTGCCCTGCACAGCCTTAGCCCTTACGCCTTCCGTCTTCTTCGAGTGTAACTACAATTTTCAGGTAATTTGCCCCGTCTCTCTTCAATTTTGGCTTCGATTTCTTAATTCTTTGCATGCTTTTACCTCGATTGTGTTTTGGTTTTAATTTTTCATCAGATTTTTTTTTATATACAAGGGGTCATGAAGTTTGAGTGTCAGAAGAATCCTAATTAGGGCAAAAATTGCAGTATGAGTATTGAGAGAACCAAGAAAAAGAAAATAAATTGATGTTTTATCCGGTGTTTCATAAGAAAGATTCGAGAAGAAAGTTTGAAAATCTAAACATACCGTAAAAATGAAAGTTTGCAAATGTTCTCTGCCGTAATTTTCATTTATTGCTTCAATTTCGAGTTGTTGTATTGCATGTTCTGTTCGTTTCCATTAAATTATTGGGACCCAAAAGAGATCCTACAAATTCTATGTGAAAATTGAAGAGAAAATACAGATGGGGTGTTGGTTTGGTCTCCTGCAATGTCGTATTCAACTCAATCTAAAACTAATGTCTCAATTTAGGGTTGTTCACAAATTTTTAATCCATTAAATTAGGGAGCCAAAAAGATGCTAAAAAGTCCTATCCATATCCACCATTCCAGGCAGCCTAAATTTCCTCATAAAGCAGCTCCTTATCAAACTTAAAAAGGATAAATAGCAAAATAAGTGTCATTTTTGTGTGTTTACCTGGAGGATCAGCAGAGTGTATGTGAGACTCATGGGTCTCTCTTCAGTGAACATAAACATTAATTTTTTACACTAATCAAGCATCTGATTAAAGTAATACCAAATATTCTTTAGTTTTTCAACTACTGCACAAGACAACGATGGTGGCCATACTACATACAATATAGTTTACAACGAAATCATAGAAAAGGCTTTTTCATGACATCTAAGTATGTTACATACACTATTATAACGTTCTTTATCTTTTTAAACTTTACATGTTAGTCTTCTTACCATCACTACTAATACATATTATCGTTTTCCTATCCAATTCTTTGATGATTGCAGATTAGCCCCATATGGCACATAGACTTACTCTCAACTCTATCACTCCAAAATCGCTAGATTGGATATGCATAATACAAGTTATCCACCCAGAGACACCAAAGATAAGGCCAAGAAGTATCAACTGCTTCTCTTACAGGATGAAGAGGTTATTCTTCCCCTTTTACCTCTCTGTTTCATCATCATTTTTCATTGTTTCAGCTACTTGTGCCTTTTGCTTTAACAGATGTTTAATTGTATGTTGTTTGTCTGAATTATTGCTCTCTGTAGAATTTACTTTTTTCTGAATCTTTTTAGATTGTGATCTGTACACCCTTTGTAGCCAAATTTAATTTATATGAACCAAGATTAGATTTTTACCAATGTATGTTAAATCTTGAAATCAAGGAATGACTCAAGTTGTGATTTTGGCTGGTGGATGAAGTTAGAATATGTTGTATTGTGTTCTCTGAGTTTGCTATGCTAGAATTAGTCTTGGTACCTTCACAGATAATTATTTGCTTCAGTTATTGTAACTGTATGTTCTTTATCTTAAAGGACAAAAAATCATTTAGTGAGGTTTTTCCTTTCTGTGTAGAATTTACTTTTACTAGAACCTACTTAGATTGTGATCTGTACACTCAAAACCATTTACTAAATAATTTTTTTTAAGCAGGAAAATCAAATTCAGGCAACCATATGGAACACTGATATAACACATTATGCAAAACATTTTAAGCCGTTCCAAACATACCTGCTGTCAGTAGCACGTTAAAGAATCGACTTACAGGTATGCTGCTTTATTCAACAGATTCACCTGGACAATCAATAAAAATACCATTCCTGCACCAATTGACAAAGTCATCCCCCAGAAAATCCACTGCCTCTTCCTACTCGATTGGTTGTCACACCTTTTGATGCTTTCGACCACCAAGCCAAAGACTCTGAATTCGATAATTACAAAATCTCCATCACCTATTTTTGTAGAATAATGCTTGACTTATTAATGAAAATCTCTATTTACATGAAGATGTTCTTGCACTACTGATTAACGCCGCCCCTCCAAGTTACGCAGCCAATGTAAAGAGAATACAAGAATCTATCATCATGGACACTTTGTAAGTCCATACTTTCAAGTTTATTCATCTGTGATAAGTACATACTTATCTTTGTTTTAGGCAAATGAAAGTGCTTTATCAATGTTCCGTGAAAAACTAATGCAACAATGTTTGCTAATTCATAATCTAAGGATCTGCAGTATTGTTAAGGTAGGAAAGTGCTGGAATTTTGCCATTTCAAAAACTATATTCTTAAATTCAAATGGTTTTTCTTCACCATCTCTGTTGTTGTTATTATTGAACCTTGCATTTTTCACGATCAATTAGAAATTAACTAAAAAAGAAAGTAAATCATATATATTAAGGCTAAGAATGAGTGTCTTGAGACATTTTCTTATTTGTTCATTTGTCATCATCTAGGCGAGCTCAGTGATTTTCTTTTTAAAAACTGATCCCTTGGAAAGATCTGGAAAAATAATCTCATGTTTTCTTATATCATGTTTAGCTCCTTTCTTTGGACATATAACATGTGATTTTGATACCTCTCTATTTGTTAATTTACGTGGATAATATGATTTTGTTCTCCCGAATTAAATGATAGAATCTCATCTTTTCCTATGTATTGAATAAAAAATGTTTATTTGTGGCTTTTGTTTCATGGCCATTGTTGCCTTAGTTCAGATTTTACCAACTCTGTACATAGGTATCTTACTTCATGTATCACTTGAATGCCTTTAAAGTGTCATATATTTCATGAGTAATACATCTATTTGCTCTTTAAACATCCATCAGTTGGCTTTTATTTTTTTGAAAAGTTTTGTTTCTATGTTTTTGGGTGTTTGACTGTAGTTCACTCTTCAGACGAAGTTGTGAATATCTCGGAAATTTTGCTTTGCTTACGGATATGTTCTCTGAATTTAGATGACCTTGCTACTTACTATAATAAGAAATTTCATCATGCTTCACATTATGCTTAATATTCTTTGTTGATAATGTTCAGCACCTTCTTGCTAATCAGTTCATTAAACATGCATCTACTTAATATTCTTAACAGGAAAAAATCCAAAAAGCTTACTACCATATCATTCATTTAGTTAATAATAATGTTTTTAAATACAATTAGTTCTCTTATATCTAATTGCCTGTCCACTGCCTTCTATGTAAATCTACAAAAAAAATAAAAATGGCAAGACATCCAGAGTTTCAACAAGGTACGTCACAATCAGTCATACTAGCTCCATTCTTACTAAGTTATACCTCCGCAACCTACAAAGCATCAATATGACTATGACAAAGAGTCAATATGACTTGCCACCACCATCTATTTTACCCGTTCTGTATAAAGATGTAAATATGTATAAAACATAGCATAACATATGCTTATATATATCACCAACCTGCGCACGGGCACCCATCGTCTAGTCCAATATAATGGATGAGTAGTGTTCAACATTCACATACGAAATTATTGGGATAAAATCATATATATGTGCCTCAATAAATCATTATTTTTTCTCTCTCATATCACAAATCTTAATTAGAAGATTTCAATAACCAGAGTCTCTAAATAATTAATAACTCTCAACATTAAATTTACGCTCATCATGAATTAATTTTCAAGTCACAAAATAGATTTTTTTTTTTTTTAACATAGATGAGATACATGATTTGAAATTCCTCTTTGCTCTTAGATATTCCAAACTACAAATGTTTTATTTGTAACGGAAAAAGGGTTAAAATGTCTTTTATTACAAATGTTTTCTTTCTATCTATTGGATCAAAAATATCCTTAACGTATTAAAAATGACTCAAAAATGCCCCCTTCCACTGGTATACCGTAATAGAGATGAGAAATTTTAGAAAACTTTTGGCTTAAGAAATATGATGATCGGAAAAGATCAAGATGCATCGAGCTCACAAACTTGTCAAATTTAGACTAGATGTGCGAATTAGAGAAGTCATTCCAAGAAAGGTTGAACCTTTGGAGATGAGAGAGTTGAAATAGGTTGACATTGTAATGTAATCGATCACTCCTACAAGTTGGTTGCACGCAACTGAGGTCAAGTTAAATAACATGTCTAATTATTTCATCAATCGCATTTTACTCCATCCGATTAGCAATAATCTCTGGTCATATCCCACATATCTATTCTGGATAAGATCTTGGATGATAATACATACTTTTCTTAATTCTCCTCAATATGCATGTTTGGAGAACTATTACCATTGGCTCCAGAAAGGGAAAAAACTCCCTTTTTTGACTTGTTTCGTTTTCTCCTTAACCTTAAGAATGAGTTTTTATGAATAGGAATTTCTCGTTAGCAGTCTTCTCTTTCTGTTACTATACTTTGTTCTAGAAATTTCATCTGACAAACTTGTGAAGGAAGAGATGCATGGATGGTTCATGAACAACAACGAGAGAGGACTTGTAGCGTCCCCTCCCCCCTACACACACACCCGCCCACCTTCCCTCCTTCCAACTCCGATCCCTTCCATGCCTTATTTATTTCCGAGATACGATTTATTTAATGAATAATAGAGGCATGATAAAAAAGAAGATTAATTAGTTTATATCATCATTAATAGAAACCTATTAAATTATGTCCACGCATGCTAATTAATTTTTATGAAAACCAAATTAGAGCACTTATCATAAACAAACTAATAATTATTCTCTATTTGAGAGTTTGATTTGCTATTGCCAACTACTGTGACTAAGACAATGCTTATGGTTCTCTCTCAAAAATAGGGATAACTTGCCCAAACTTTTTAAAAGAATTGTTAGGTAAAAAAAATATAGAAAAAATTGTCCAAGATGATGTACACATGAGGCCATTGTTAGAGAAGTATAATAATACCAATTTGTGGATACAATTAATTAATTTAGTGCCTCTAAGAAAGAGATTAGTGTTGTCTTAATTCTTTCAACGAGTTGATAACTTTATATTTTTAATTTTATTAAATCCCCCTTGTGGTGTGGACGGTTTGGCATCGAAGGAATTAGATTCTTCAATGTAGTTCATATTTTTATATATGTGATTGAACTATTAGACTAGTGAAATAAATTTAATAATCGTGCTAATTAATGAAAACTACCAAGATCCATTTCCACAAATATATTTAGACTAAATATGAGACTTGTGTCAACACGAGTCCAATACATATTACTCTTTCAGCCTTAATTTTTGTGACACAAAAATTATGATTTTTAATGTAATATAACGTGGTTTGCTTTTCGTATGTGGCCAGTTTAAGCTCTTTAAATACGTGTGTTAAATTAATGATTCGTTAAAGACTAGTGGAACAAATACTTAATTAGTGACTTTATTTTTTTCATTAATTAATTTAATCTTTCTTTAGTTTCCATAAAAGACAACATAAAGCTTACTTAAACTTTTTAACATTAATAATAATAATAGAGTGCAGTTATCACTAAGCAGATTTATTATTTAAACGAAAACATTCAAGTCGGTAATAGCTAGAGATATTATTAATTAATTTCTCGATCATTTTAGGAAATAGAGATACTTTAGGTTGACCTTCAAGATTAAATATTCATTAATTTATTTATTTACGACCCACAAGACAATTAGACAAGCATAAAGTATATTTATAACTTAATGTTGTTGTATCAAGGGACATTTTATCATAGTGGAGATATATTAATTATAT
The DNA here is from genome assembly GCF_000226075.1 of Solanum tuberosum. Lineage (NCBI taxonomy): Eukaryota > Viridiplantae > Streptophyta > Magnoliopsida > Solanales > Solanaceae > Solanum > Solanum tuberosum. Next base: position 188,709 of record NW_006239561.1, read on the forward strand.
ACTTAATTTGGATTATTTTTTTTAAATAATAAGGTGTTATTTTCATTGGTTTGATAACTATTTGGTCATGTACTGATTAATTTATGGCTTTATTCTTGGAGCTAATAATAAATGTGTGTTTAAACTTATACAAATTATTTACATGATTGAAAACTAGGTAAGAATTATAACATAATAGTTTAAAACTAAATAATTATTCCCAATTATTCAGTATATATGTTAAACCTATTCCTTTTTCGACTTAGTCTATTAATACCTTTTAAAAATGAAATCTTTCTAAATTTGAAAATAAATTAATAACTTTCTAGCTAGTTTTATCTTTAACGATAAGAAAAGGAAAATGACTCGATCCGATCTATAAATACATACAACATATAGTCATCTGCCGTTGAAGATTGCATACAACATACACTTGTATATCACTATATTCTAGCATAAATATGTGATATATTCGCGGAAAAATGATGGTTTCTGGTCAAGAAAGAAGGTCATCTAATCAACAAAAACAACGCTTAGAGAAAATTCAACCATATTTGAATTGCATCATTTCATTATAATGTATTGTGCATTATATAATTAAGTTGTTAAACTTCTTAATTAGAGAAGGTTGACAGCTAAGTACTCCACTAACATATAACTTTGCTAATAGTGGTTAATTAAACCGCCTAATTAATAAAAGATAACAACTTTATCCCTTAAGTGTAACCTCCACTTCCATATACGTCTTTAATTTGTTCTAAACCGTCCTAATTGAATAATTTTATAACCTAGGAGTCACCACTAGCTAATTAATCCACACACAATTTTTTTTTAATAATTATTGCTTGGTTACAAATGCAAGGAGTCTCCTCTATAAATTCCCTAGTACTCTATGGCAAATACAATCAAACACTTAGCAATATTATTTTTTTCTCTTAGGATAAACATTTCAATTATGGCATCCATGGGAGTAAACTATGCATATCTTCACGTACAACAAAAACGTCTAAAAGAGAAATCAAAGAGAATAACAGAGGAGGAAAATGCTCGAAGTAGTAATAATGAGAGTGGTGTGGTGAAAAAATTAACTATGGATGGTAAACGTAGTAAGGGTAAGAAAATTTACCCTGGTGGATTTGCTTCTAATAAAGAGAACTTAGGTGAAAATAAAGAGTAGTAATTTTGGACTATGCACAATATATAGAAAGGGTGTTAAACAATGTACAGGTTTAATTTCTAGTTTTTTTTTCATCCGATGTCTGGAACTCACTTTGAAGCCCCGACTAAATCTGAATCGTGCATTGCAGGACCCATTTAGGGGTGGCGCTCCAATGGATTTTCTCCATTCCAGTGTTCTTTCCCCCTCTTCGAATTTCTCTCCCTTGTTTTCTTTAGCTTGTTGTAAAGTTACCTGTTGAAGCACTCACCTAAATTGTGCATGTTTATATATGGTATTATTAAATTATATGAACCCTTTTACTGATTAAAAAAAAGTCAAAATTGTTGCAGTCACTTCATATTATATGACCATAAATAACGTCTCACTATTATTGCTAAAATTGCACTCTAAGTTCGAAATAAAATTTGTGAAATTCAAATACAGAGTGTCGATATAAATGTTGCAGTCACTTCATATTATTTGATCATAAATAATGTCTCATTAATATTGCTAAAATTGCACTCCAAGTTCAAAATAAAATTTGTGAAATTCAAATACAATATGTCGATATAAATTTTCGTTGAAAATATAAAAAAAATTATTAGGTGATTTCTTCTGATCACCCTAAGTTTTGTTGGACAAGCATCTCCGATGAAATAATCAAAATACATTCAGCGAAGACACTATCATTATCCAAATATAAACAAAAATAGAGTGTAGCCAACACTGAATTTTGAAATTATTTACTTTTAAAGCATTACAGTTAAATTTATAGACGTGGTTTATAAACTAAAATTGAGATGGTCAAAATATGTGATTTGTATACCGTAACATGCTTAATTAATGTGAACAAGATAAAAGAAACAATGAATATGAAATTGAATCAAAACAGTATAGTAAAAGAAAAGCACGAGCTTGAGGTTCAATGCTGATGGCTGACATCTTTTCATTAAGTAGTCGTTCGGTGTGATGAATAAGAGAAAATGTTGACGTGATAAGTTTTTAGTACCTCTTTATTTTTTGTCTGGTTATAATGTATGAAATACTTATCTCAAGATTAATAAATAATACTGGGACAAGTTGTCCCTGTTGGATTCGAAAGCAATCAAGGCGTCATGTGGAAGCTTTCAATTGAAAACCATGTTGGTAATAAATTAGATGACAAATAAAAGCATACTAAAAACATATAATTAATATGATTTGGTCAAGGGACCTACATATTATAAAACTAATATTGAAAAAACATAAACATGTTGGGAGAAAATATTCTCATAAACAGAAATCTTAAACGACTACATTGTAGATGCTCTTGTGTTCTTCCCTAAGGAAAGAATAACCAAATATGAAAGAATATTATATTTTCCTAGCATTTATGGTAATGTTTTGACTTTCCTTTTAGAAAAACCTAAAACTCAAATATATGGTAGAAAAATAAAATAAAATACAAAACCCTAATAGTCCCTTCCTCTTGGTGGAATAAAAATACCAGGATATATAACTTATCTTGGGATAAAATAATTAAAATTACAAAAACATCGCTCAAATCCTTTTTATTATTACTTTCCATACCTTTTGTCACGACCCGCTTTCTCGAGTCATGATGACACCTACTATACCCTACCAGTAGGTAAGCCAACCCGTAACCCAGAACATCAAGCAATGAGCGAAAGGGCAGAAACTAGCGAAAACAACAATCTAAACAAGAATAACAAGGTGGAAGCAACCCAAAATAAATATATACAGAAATCCCTCCCAGAACATGGAAGTCACTAGTACAGAGCTATCTAATAAAGAGTACAAGTCCCAAAAGTGGACCATAACAGAGCGTGTCTCAAAAGCAACAAGACTAGCTAAACCAAAAGAAGGAGACAGAACAAACCTAAAACGGCAAGTGCTCGCCCTCGACTCCGAGTCACAACTGCAAAAGAAGGCTGGAACTACTCACCGCTGATAACTGGTACTGGGACCTGTATCACGAAATAGATGCAGAGCGTAGCATGAGTACCAACACAACATGTACTCAATAGGCATCATAGGCCGACTGAGCAAAAAGGGGTAAAAACAATAAGAAATGATAGAATCTAGACACAGAGAGGTCAAAACTGATAAGAAAAGAAAGAACACAAGCATACCAGAAATAAACTAAGTATACTAAACTAAACCTAACTGGACCCCATATGCCCAAAAGGTACACTTGTGCGCAAGCTCAAATAAAACTTGAACGGACCCCCATAAGCCCGACAGGTACACAAAAAAGCTAAGTTTACTAAGAAAGAAGAAAACCGGGCTCCAAGTCCAAAGTAACTAAGATAATCCATCAGACTCCATCCAGTTAGCAGTGCACTCCCAGCCCAGCTAGAAAGAGTGACCCTAGGGGGCATCCAACCAAACAATCCACTCTCAGCCCAGCTAGAAAAGAGGGACCTGTGAGTGAGGTAGATATCGCGAGTCGTCCTACCATGCAGTCA
>NW_006239561.1:192365-208951 GCF_000226075.1 Solanum tuberosum
CCGATATCACCGAGTCTACCCAGCCAGCGATACGTTCCCAGCCCAGCTAGAAAATATGACCCCGGGGGTGATGGTATCTCCAATAGGATCCAATCCAACAACAACCATCGTGGAACGCCGTCCACTCTAAGGAATCACAGAAAAGGCTCCAAGCGTATACTATATCAATCCTACGCCTCTAGTGATGCACCAAACCTTCGAGAATGCGTCGAAACCGCAAAATGAGAGGGAGAAGATACAGAAGTGCAGCAAGCAGCGATAACGCCTAATCTAAGGCTCAAACTATCAGACTCAAGTCTGCTATTTCAGTCTACAAGGAGCTAAGTCATTCGAACGACGTCGACAGAAAGTCAAGGTTATTTAGCCCACACAGGTCATAAGTCTAATGCAATGCTAGCCTAACCTAGACTAAGGACATCATGCTTACGGTTACGGATGAACAAAGCATACAAGCATATAATAACATTTAGCACATAAGCATGCAACTCTATTAAACCGGATAACATGATACTATACCCGAAATATGGCCAATCGATCCTACCATGAGGTATCTAATCAAAGTAAGGTAGGAAACTGGTACCCACCCACGATTCATTCCAATCGACATGCGTTTACACAATTAAGCTCAATCTAAAAGAAAGGAAGCTGTAGCCTATCTTAAGGCTGACTGTGCGCGCTCCAAATCACTTTACCGGAGTTTTTCCTTCCCGAACAACCTTTGAACGCTGTCACTCTATCAAATATTGGATCACAACGTTAGTACGGTCGTTTAGGCACCAAAATCACAACAAACAAAAATGGGTCAATTTTGGAGTCAAAATGGGAATCGTGGCACCCGCATCGAACTGTCCGAATTTGACTCCATCAAGACACCCTAAACAGCACCCCAAACTTGTGTTCCAAAATGGAACACAATTCGGGGCTCAAAACGCAGCAAAAATCAACAAGCAAGAAAATCACACTTTAATCCACTAAAAAAGAAAACATCAGCAGTCTAAACTTGAAATTTACAAGAATCGAAAGGTGCCCAGCACTCTTTGAACACTCTACGATGAAGTCTCGATAGTTTTCAACACGTGGGACTTCGAATCACCCAAAACCAAGCTAAAATGAAAGATATATGACCAAAACAAGAATGCCAAAAACAAAGGCTCGAAAAAGGAACTGCAGTCAGGTTAATCGCGAAATTACCTCGAACTACGTCACCCAACAACTTCCGAACACACTATAGCGAAGCCACCGAAAATACGAAGCTCCCACACTTCGAATCGCCTAATTCGAATAAAAGATGGGAAAGTTATGAGAGTTTAAAGGTTTGGAAAATGTTTCTGATTTTCTGCATTTATAGCAGATTTTCTGTAATATTTCCAAAACTTAAAAACTCCAGCGGGGTGCTCCGAACTGTCAGTCCCAGCAAGTCATAAATGACTTGGGGTCGTTACAGGAACGCTCTAAAGGACACACAGAAAGCAAAACACAGAAATGACCAGAAGGGTTATTACACCTTTACACCACAATTAGGTTGTTTTAATGCAGTTTTTGTTGTTGATTTGGTTCAATTTAATCAGTTTTGTTGTTGTTTTTTTGGTTAAAACATAGATTGCATAAATAAACTTAAGGAGTATTTAATACAATATTGGATGAGATATTTCCGAGTCCAGAGTCAAAAGAGCAAAAAAAATTATCAAAAATTACAAAAGGGCACATTAATTTTTTTTTTAACCAAAAGGGGAAGCTCCTGAAGGAGCGATTTTCTTCTGACAAAATTGACGCCGTTACTCCATCAAAAAACATAAAAATTGCTGCCCCAACAGCGATTTTGTCCAATTTTTTTTTTCTTTAGAATCACTGTTGTGACAGCGATATTATCAATTTTTTTGGGAAAATAAAGGAGTCTTCCCGCCTAACCAAAAAACCTTGTAAACAATACAACTTACAGAGTTTAAATTATTGCAACTCTAATGGTGGAATCTGAGGGAGACGAAGCTTCCAATCTACACCCAAAGTGAAGAAAACACACCAACTCTCCTCAATTGCCTTCCACTTAAAAAAATTACTGATTTTTTTTAAATTGTTGCTTTCTTTACGGCAGTAGTATATGTAAAATGCAAAAAAAGAAAAACATTAATGTTATTGCTGCGTTGCAAGCGGTTTAACAAAAAAAAAAAAAACTTTTTAAAGAGATTTCAACTTTAAAAGTTTTTTTTTTGAGAAAAACGCTGCAGGGACAGCGATGTTTAAAAAAAATTGATAAAATTGTTGCTGGGACAACGATTTTTATGTAACGATGTCAATTTTGTCAGAAGAAAATCGCTTTGTTAGAAGCAATTTTGCCCTTTTGGTAAAAAAAAAAAGAAGAGAAAATAGTCAAAAGGCCCCTCAATCTATAGCCGAATTTTCAACTACACACTCATACTTTATGGGAGTCGTATCACCCTTTGAATTTTATAAAACTGAAATTATTACCTCCCTAAATGCTTATCTGGCAAAGTGAGTGTATTTCACTCTCTCAAGAGCAGTAAAAACAATATTAAAATTTTGTTTAAATATATTATTTCATAAATATATGTATTTTTAATTATTATTCTTTTAAAATTTAATTTCTTTCTTTTCCATGGTAGCATATGCCAAATCTCTCCACCCTTATCATCCCAAAATTGACGCACCATTACCACCTCCTCACCAGATTCATTAATGTAAATTTCTAACAACTCTCATGTAAGATTTTTGCAAAATAAATAAATCAAATCCACCATCTCCAATCACCAAAAAATAATTTCAATCAAATTAGATTCATAGTGATTTTGGTGGTGGTGTGAATATTTTCTTTTTTCGAGCTAAATGGCCAAAAGCCCCCCTAGCCTATAGCCAAATTCCCAACTATACAATCATACTTCACGGGGGTCCTATTACCCCCCTGCACATTTTTTTTTACTAATTTTCTCACCCTTATTTGCTGACATGTCCACATAAATCAGATATAATTAAATATTTGTTTACACGCGCTGCCACATAATGAATGGACCCCAGAACCCATGAATTTTCCTTAATCTTTTTATTTTCCTCTTTCTTTCTCTAAACCTTAACCTTTTTTCGATATGACCAAATTCACCCCCATTCTTTTCGATCTGAGATTTCGTTCCAATCAAAGTTTGCTGGGAAGGTTGGGGAAGGTTCGTTTAGCTTTTTTTCGTTTGTTAGGTCGAAGTTTTTTATAAGTAAAGGTTAGTTCTTTTAGTTCTTTACTAGCGATTTTGAACGATATTGATTATTGTGTTTGATTAGGGTTATGAAATTGACAAAAAAATGAAGAACAATAATTGGGTTTTGGTATAATATCATTCCATTGTTCAATTCATATCATACTATCTTCATATTGTTAGCCATGTATTGTTTCATTTCTCGTTTAATGTTATATATGTTCATAATGATATGATACTATGGCATAGTAAGTTTACAATTTTAGTTGTTATAATGATGATATGTTCATATTTACCTACTGTGTGTGTTTAATGTACAATGTGTAGTTGAAATATTCTCTGTTTTTTCATTCCATTCAGGTAGGAGATGAGTGGGTTCACTTTGGTTACCTTAAGATAGTATCATGGTGGGGTGTTAGATTTAATTAGTGGACAACCAATATATAAGGGTGGGCAAGTTACAGAAATCCGAAACGAAATTACTAATAGAAAGACAGACACAACAAACGCGAAAATCGATTAACTTGAGATACGATCAATCTGGAACAGAGTTAATAGAATGAAGTGAGAGTTTGTAATACATAGAAATAAGATCTATTACACTATCGCTGAAGTGATTGTTGAGATAGGTAATGGCAGCAGTAGTTGGCATTGTATTCAAGTTAAGTCGGCTCTTCTTGCTTTCCGTCTTCCTATTCATGTTCAGAATCATTTGATTATTCATGGTGTTTTTTTTTTGCAGAAATCGACGCACACGAACTTGCACATTTAGTATTAATGATAATGGCATTTTGGAAGATATAGACAATGATATGGATATTTTAAACCTATGTTGTTCTTTGGAAGATGGAGATATATGTGAAACACATGATTGATGAAACATTTATGGACCCCGACCTTATTTTATTAGAAAATGTTAGCCATGAGGATATCCGTCTTCCTATTCATGTTCAGAATCATTTGATTATTCATGGTGTTTTCTTTTTTGCAGAAATCGACGCACACGAACTTGCACATTTAGTATTAATGATAATGGCATTTTTGGAAGATATAGACAATGATATGGATATTTTTAAACCTATGTTGTTCTTTGGAAGATGGAGATATATGTGAAACACATGATTGATGAAATATTTGTGGATCCCGACCTTATTTTATTAGAAAATGTTAGCCATGAGGATAGGGCAGAATCTAATTCAACTTTCAATAAAGGGGCTGAACCAAATTGTGGTCCAAATATTGTGGTTGGTGATGAAACTTTATCTGGTGAGGACCCTTTTTACTACAACACCTCAAACTACAGCTGCTACTGTTGCTAGAGCATCTTCCATCTCAACTCCAATCAATATTACATATTCTGCTACTACAGATCCTGCTAGTTCATATCCAGATCCAAATCTTGTTAGTGTAGATCCAACTACTGTAGATCTTAATGATATAGATGTAAGTCCATTTGGATCTGATTTAGTGAAAGAAGATGGCTCTGATTACTCAACTGAAGAGAGTGTTGATATTGAAGGTGAATTAGTTGGAGATGATGATGAGGATTATGATAGTGATGTGCCTGAGGAGGTTAGGGAGTTGAGGGCTAAAAAGAGGACTTTTCGAAGAAGAAAAAGAAATAAAAGAGTACAAGCTGACACTGAAGAGGTACCAGTAGGTGAAGCTAGACCAGATTTAGGTTTTGATGAAACTGAAACAGGAAAAATAAGTGTTGAATGAAGGTTATGAGGTGATGAGCCAAACTATCCAAGTTCTGATGCTGACAATTTTGAAATAGATGAAGATGAGTGTTGTGATGAAGATGAACACAATTCTGATGCTGACACTTCTGATTCTGGTTGGGTTAATTTACCTAGAAGGATAAATATATCAAGAAGGAAAAACAAAACAAAAAAAAAAAGGAAAATTGTTTATGACCCTACTGCTAAGAAAGTTATATGGCAATTGGGTATGGTCTTTTCAGATGTGAATGAATTTAGAAGAGCAGTAACTAAGTATGCTGTCCAATGAAGAGTTCAGGTAAAGAAGTGGGTGAATGAGCCAAAAAGAGTTAGAGTTAGGTGCAAGGATAGTTATCCATGGCTTTTGTATGCATGTCTTGACAACACAACAAATGATTTCATGATTAAGACTTACAATCCAAAGCATACTTGTAATTCAACAACCAGAAATTATTTGTGTAATGCAAAGTACATATCTACAGTCTTTAGACAAAGAATCCTTAAGCAACCAAGTATAAGAGTTTTGAAGTTGCAAGACCTGATTAGAAAGAAGCTTAAAGTTCATGTTGGCAAGACTACTGTTAGGAGAGCAAGAAGTAAGGTGTTGAAAGATATTATGGGTGATCATATTGTTGAATTTAGAAGAATTCTTGACTACAAGAATGAACTACTAAGGACCAATCCAGGAACCACTTGTGTTGTTAAATTGGATGAACCTGATGCACTTGGTAGGGTTGTATTTAAAAACTTTTATATCTGTTTTGATTCATTGAAGAAGGCATTCTTGAATTATAGGAAATGCATAGGTTTAGATGGTTGTTTCTTTGAAGGGGTTTGCAAAGGATAGTTGTTAGTTGATGTTGCCATGGATGGTAATAACCAGATGTTGCCACTAGCTTGGGCAGTGGTTGAGTATGAGAACAAAAATACATGAACATGATTTGTCAAGCTATTAAAGACTGATTTAGGACTAGAAGATGGTGGAGATCTCACCTTGATTACAGATATGCAAAAGGTATGTGTACTTTTAAATTTTTTATTTGTATTTATTAGTTTTAATGTTGCATGTGTTATTATAACATAACTACATATATTTATAGGGATTGTCTGCAGCCATTGAAGATTTATTGCCTACTGCATAACATAGAGTGTATGCTAGACACATCTTAGCTAACTGGGCTAAGGACTGGAGAAGCCTCCAAAGAAGACAACAATTCTAGAGGATTGCCAAAAGTACTTTTGAGTCTCAATTAAGAAACAATGTGGAGAAGATGAAGGTCTTGGTCCAAAAAAAGTGATGGATGCCTTAATGTACTACAACATAGAGTACTGGTGTAAGGTTTACTTCAATACTAGAGTAAAATGTGATTTTGTAGATAATAACATGTCTGAGTGTTTTAATGCATGGATATTGGCAGCAAGGCACAAGACAATTATTACTAAGCTTGAAGAGATTAGAGTGAAGATGATGACACGAATAGGTAATTTAAGGGAGTTTACAAATACTTGGAAGTGCAATTTCTCTCCAATGGCTTGAAAATACTACAAGAAAATATTGACAGGTATTGTTGTAGTATTGAATTTAATGAAGTTGCTGGGTTTGAAGTGAGAGAAGGACTATGTCAACACACTGTGGATCTTGGCAGGAGAATTTGAAGCTGTAGGGTATCGCAATTAAAGGGCATACCATGTGCACATGTTGTGGCTGCAATATATTTCAAGAAATGTGATCCTGTGTGACTATATTGTTAGCTGCTACACTAAGGAAACTTACTTGAGAACATATGTTAACGTTCTTCAACCAATCACAAACATGGAAATGTGGGATATATCTACTAATCCAACAGTTGCACCACCTGAAATTAAAAGCATGCCTGGAAGGTCAGGTAAGCTTAGAAGGAAAGAAGCTGGAGAAACAAAGAAATCAGGAAAGTTGCCTAGAAATGGACTTGCCATGACCTGCAGTAATTGTAATGGTAGATGTCACAATAAGAGAGGTTGTCCACAAAATTTTCAATCATCAGCAAGGGAGGAACCATCAGGTTCAAGTAATGGAAGAGGCAACACATCAACTTCAGGTAAGGGAAGAGGCAAAACATTAGGTTCAGGCAGGGGAAGAGGCAGACCAAAGATAATATTTTTACTTGTATCGATATTAACTATAATCATTTTCTAACTTCTTCTTTGTATATTTAGAATCCATCAACAGAAGGTGAGCCCCCATCAAAAAGAGGAAGAGGATCGGAAGACCAAGAAAAACACCTACTGCACCTCCAATACTTCTTACAAATCCAACACTTAATGCTCCTCTTCCACCTATTGCAAATTCCTTGTCTACAACTAGTAAAAGAGGAAGACCAAGAAAAACACCTCATGCACATCCTGCATATCTTGAACATCCATCACCTTCAACACCATCTACTTCATTGCCAACTACTAGTAAAAGAGGAAGGGGCAGGGGAAGTGAAAGCACAATCCCATACAAAAGATCATCAATCATTGGAATGGGTGTGTTTCAAGCTGAAAATGGATTCAAAACATTTAATGTAAGTATTTGCTACTAATTATATCAATCATCTTCATAAATTAAGTTTTTGCTACTAAATATTTTCATAAATTGGGTGCAGCCTGGCATGCCAAGCTTTAAGATACTCTCTACTAGTGCAACCAAAGTGACAAGATCAGTTGACATAACTGGTGATATTAGTTTCAAACCAAGTACTGCAAGCAAGCTTAAATGGAAAGGGAAATCAACAATATCAACAAGAAAACTTCAAGAAATGAGTGAGCAACAAAGAAAAAAACCAAAAGGAAGTAGTTCAAACAATCCAAGTCAATCCAAGGAGCCATGGAAAATGTAGTATTGCAGCATTGTTTTAAGCCTTTTGTTTTTGATGTAGAATATTGATGTATTAGTACCAAACGAATTCTGTTTTTGTTTTGGGCGTTGTGGCTGACAATATTTTCTCTATCCCTTTAGTTTTTGATGTTGAATGTTGATGTATTAGTACCAACCGACTTTTGTTTTCATTTTGGGTTGTCAATGACATTCTATGACAATGTTTTCTCTATGCCTTTTGTTTTTGGGTTGTGACTAAACGATGTACTAAAGCATTCTATTGTTTTCTTGTTTGCTTGAATAACTAGTTTACAATTGCACAATCATCCGTTGGAATCTTCATTGACATCAATAGAGACATAAATACAAAGCATTACAAGAAAAACAAAATTCCTTATTACATCAAAATCTAACATAGGGTACCTTACTATGACAAAGCAAAACGTAATTCTTTATTATGCCAATTCAACTAGATCAATACTTGATTCACTACTTTGGAATAGGTTGTTGATAAACATAGCAATAACACAAATCAAAACACACAAAATGATCTTTCAATAGAACCTACGCCTTCCAATAGAACCTACACCATTATTATTGTCGATCACTTGCTCATTGATTTGTGTCTGCCTCCTCAAAACTTCTTCTTCCAACTCTTTGATTTTGTTCACCAATTTTGGGAGAATAAATTTTGATCTTGGGTCGACTTCTTCTTTGTCTCTCCATCGAAAAAACTTACAATTCTTAGACTGAAATACCAAATTAGTACATTAACATCAATTAAATTCAACGAAATAAATAATAGAAGAAGGGAAATCACATACACCATAGTAGGGGCATGATCAAAACCGCCTTCCGGGATTTGACTCCGACCAAGAAGTTTGCATATGTAGTAAAACGTCATGTTTGCATTGCACAACGGCTTTGAGCATTGGGTCTGATTCTTCCATACAAAACTTATTCAAGTCCGCATTTGCCATTATTTACCCTAACAAAGCAAAAAAAAACGATGAATTTGAAGAAATTTTTTGAACCCTAACTATGAAATCAGAGAAATTACAACCCCTAAACCTTCAAGCTTTTTCGAAATTGAAACTACAATTGAATGCTTTGACAGGTAAATTCAAGTTTTAAGCTGATTTGGGAGAGAATGAAGGAATATACTGTTGGAGATTTGTCAACTATTAGAAGAATTGAGAAAAAGAGGAAGAAAAAGAGAGTTTGATTTTAGGAGAGAATGAGATTATACCATTGGGGATTAAATTTAATATAGCTGATTTGGACTCACACGTGTAGTTTTCTTCAGCTTTTAACGTTTTATTTTTTGTTCTTACGCGCCTAAGGGAGTTGGTCTCACCTTCTTGGACATGTCAACAAATAAGGGTGAGAAAATTAGTAAAAAAAAATGTTCAGAGGGGTAATAGGACCCCCGTAAAGTATGAGTGTGTAGTTGGGAATCCGGCTATAGGTTGGGGGGGCTTTTCGCCATTTTCTCCTTTATTATTTGAAAGAAATGGTGGAGAGCTCTTTGAGTAAGTGGAGGAGCTAATGGTGCAGGCGGGGAAATAACAAAGGCATAGGTGGAGATGGTGGCGGCAGTGAAATTCTCAGACTATGCTGGCAGCGGCGACATATCCCTTCGGAGAAGACAAAAGAGAGCCCCCCAATTTAATCCCCAATATTTTCTCCAAATCAAAGTTCTCACAAAATAGTTAGGGCTAAAATATGAATGAAGACAATGGTTGAAGAAGAAAGAGAAAAAAACGTCATTTAAAAATAGATCTACAGGTGAAATACACGTGTCAAGCGCGTGTGTTTCACCACAAGACACATATCTGGTTATGACATTTTAAGGGGGTACTTATTTCATTTTCAAATAATTCAGGGGGTAATAGGACTCCCGTGAAGTATGAGTGTGTAGTTGAAAATCCGACTATAGGTTGGGGGGGCTTTTGGTCATTTTCTCAAAAAAAATTGATGTGCCCTTTTGGAATTTTTGATAATTCTATTTGCCCTTTTGGCTCCGGACTCACGTATTCCCCATAGCTGAATGTTGGGTCGTGGTATAGCTTTGAATATTACAAAAAGAGATGGTACTAGTAAATAAAGTTTCGTCGATGTCTGCTTGCACAACTTCCTGGCACACATTGGTGGAACTTTCAAAAAATTAGGAGCCTCTCCTCGCACCTTCTTTAGCTAGTGCGTCCGTTATTTTGTTCTGCTCCCTGTACACATGTGTTGGGGTTAGTTTGTCCGCTATTTGTGGTTGTTTTGATGTATTTTATTTATTTTTTCAATTTAGGTTGTTGTTTTGGTACAATTTTTGCTCCAATTTTGATTCATTTGTTTTTTTTTTTTTTTCCCTTATGATTGTGAAGAGGAGAGGCTTCACACAAGCCTCAATAAATTGCTCTAATTTTGATTCATGTGAAAGGCAAAGTCAAACAATTGAGATTCATTTGGTTTTGTTTTTAAGTGTGAAATAACTAAAGTTTTACAAAAAATATAAAAATATAAAAATATAAAAAGTTAAATAAGGTGAAAGGTAATTTTTGTAAACATTAATATAATATAACAAACCAAACAATTAATAAAAAATAATCTCACAATAATTAACCCCAGAATAACTAATAACAGAATAACCAATCCCAACATAATTAATTTCATCATAACTTATCTTTAAACCAAACAAACCTAACTATTCTAACATTTTTTATTAGACTTCCCAATCTAAGAAATTAACTATCAAGTTAGGCCAATAACTACTAGTAATAATTACTAAAGTCCCTTTCCTTAATGTCTTTGGAAACTAATTCCATTGGCTCCAAATAAAAGATTAGATTAGCAACTTAGCATCATAGGACACACACATTTAAAATAAATTAATTACAAACTTTGGATATCATGAAGACCAAACTACAGCACTTATATGGAATATATGAAATATTTTTTTTCTCTAAAGAAGTTTTGTTCTCTATTGAGTGGATAGATGAATAGTTAATAATTAATAAAAGTAAGCACACTCCACAATTAATTAATAATAGTAACCTGTGGCTAAATAATTATGGCCAGTTGCTCCACTTAACTAAATTGTTAGAGTTAGTGGCTTACTAACACAAAATTAGTTAAACGATCAAGTTGACAGTTTATTAACAAGTTGTAACAAGATATAATATGTTATTTGAGGCAAGAGTTGTTCTTTCACTATTCTATCCAAAAAACTAATGAATATTATCAATGTCTACTAGGGCATCTTTGTAGGTATGTTGGTTGGTTACCTAAATTTTTACCTTATTGGTGAGAGTTCGATTCCCCGTACTATTAATAATAAAAGGCATAAGGCACAAGAACCCTCTAGATTATGACCGAAATCTCAGCGACACACCTTAATTAAACTAAGGTCCTATTACCTCCTAACTCATTTTTTTTTATAATTTTGTAATAAAAGGCATAAGGCACAAGTACCCCTAGATTATGACCGAAATTTCAACGACACACCTTAACTAAACTAAGGTCCTATTACCTCCTAACTCATTTTTTTTATAATTTTGTAATAAAAGGCATAAGGCACAAGTACCCCTAGATTATGACCGAAATTTCAACGACACACCTTAACTAAACTAAGGTCCTATTACCTCCGAACTCATTTTTTTATAATTCTGTATTTGTCTCTGAAATTTCGGTCTAGGGGGTACTTGTGCCTTATCCCATAATAAAAATTATTAATAAATATGTATATATACACACGCGTGTGTGTATCATCTTACTATAAAAATTAATTAATTAAAGACCACCAAGATCCATTAATTACCAAAAATATATTCAGAAAATGTAATGCAATTTGCTTTTCCTATGTGGCCAGCTTAAGCTTTTGATAAGTGTTAATGATTCGTTAACAACTAACGGTATAAATACTTAGAAGAAGAAGAAAGTTTAGTAACATGGAATACTTTTTGCTTTCATTAGTTAATCTTTTTTTTTGGTAGCAAATTAATTACTTAAAGGGAGACATGTTGGTGGAGTACATTTTCATGACTATGGATTCTTCACTAGGTATAACATTTGCTTTACCTACTTAATTTTTTAAAATGTTACTTGAATCGAGGATCTATCAAAAATATTTTTTCTATCTTCTTAAGATAAGAGTAAGACTGTGTAATATACACTACTCTCCTCAAACCTCTCTTATCAAATTACGCTAAATAAGTTAGTTGTTGATATATGTTGGTGGACATTATCAAAAGCGAAGAGGAAAAGAAAGTATAGCTTTCTAGAAAAATAAAATTAAAAAACAAGGATTAACTTTAGGTTGACCTTCATGATTAAAAAAGTTTATCAACTTATACATCACTAACTTTTACAGCCACAAGACAATTAGAAAGGCATAAATTGTTTAATGATTAATGTTGTTGTATGAAGGGACATTTTATCTTAGTGGAGATATGTTATATTCTAGGTGTTTTGATGATCCTCACAAATGCAGGGACCTGGTCCCTGGCTAAGTTCTCTCGTCCAGATCTATAATGGGATACAACTGTAAAGTTATCGTGTCAGAGGTTGGTGAAGCGCCAGCGTACTACACCAATCAGAGTGGACGCAGTTGTTTGTCCAACGATCAATAACTCTTTATGGTTGACTTAGTCAACATGACAAACAATAAATTAATTCATTCATTCAAAAGAGGAAGAGAGCCAGCAAGCCTTTCAAGAACTCAAAAAGAAGTTTGTAAGGGACCTGGTCCCTGCAAGATTGCTTACGTGAAAAGGTGACAAGACAACTGTCAGAAAAGCTACCACCTCTGATGTGGTAGGTGCACAACTTTTCTAAACAGCAGGCCTTCAGCCAATAGGATTGTTTCAACGAGTTTGTGTTGATTTATATTATCTCTTTCCAAAATACACAAACTCAAGATTTGGCAAACAAAAACTTGAATTTTCTCTGAAAATTCAGAATCTTGAAAAGAAGGCCATCTTCAAGGAAGAACAATACACATGCTCAACAAAGGGACTTGATAGAGTGTTGAAGCGTCTTTGTTGAGTTTGAGTTTTTTCAGTCTTTGCATCTTGAAAATTCTCAAGTATACAAGCAAAGACCATCTTGGTGAAGTATTCTCCGACAAGTGCAACAAGGACCTGATCGAGTTGCAAGCGTCATAGTGTGTCTTAGGAGTTATACTTCCGTGCTTACATTGTAAATCTGTTCCTAATCTATAAAGGATTCGGATCTTGTTTCGATTTCTAAAAGTCTAAATCGTCCAGAAGGTGGTGGTTTAGTGGGCAACCTGTGTGTTGCTTAGTCAAATTCTAAATCATCTAGAGTTAGGTGGTTTAGTGGGCGGTGTGATATCGGCTTAGAAAAGTCTATATTAATCAATGAGGGTTAGTATAGTGGGCAGTGTTGTATCTGCTTAGGCTCATTAAGTAATAGGTTGTATTACTTAGTTTAGAGATTAGGAGGTTAATCTCTATGTGTGGTTGGAAACTTGTTTTTACTTTTGCTTTGAGAAGATTAGTGAAAACAGTTTGAAAAGTCATGTGTGACAGGTCGTGATTTTACTCCCTTGAGCAAGGAGGTTTCCACGTAAAATCATTGTGCCTGATTTACTTTATGTTATTCATTTTCTGCACTTTATTCTGTCGGGGACCTGGTCCCGTGAACACTGATGGACGCGTACATTCCATCAAGATAATTATATTTATCCAAGTTAAATCAATAAGATGTAGCTTTCATTAGGGAGACTTCTAAAACTTAGAAATGAAACTTAACGAGTGGTAAAAAAGGTCAATTTAGGGAGACTTTCAGTTTATTGTTTGATAATAGAAGTATTATTCATGGGCCTCTGGACTCAAGGGCACGTGTTATTGGCTAAGTCATCGCGGCAGAAGAGTCACAGTGACCATTTTGAAGTATATTTTCCATCGAGCAGCGGGTAGAATTCTTTGCAGACGATTTAATTAAATACGTGATAGGGTATTATAAGTGGCAAAGTGGCCTTACTATCACGATCCACTGAGATTCAGCCCTTTGTCACTCAAATTTGTTATCGAGCAGCAGATAGAATTCTTTGCAGACGATTTAAATACGTGATAGGGTATTATAAGTGACAAAGTGGCCTTGCTACCACGATCCACTGAGATTCAGCCCTTTATCACTCCAATTTAATTTGTTAAATAAAAAAAGGGAATGAAAGACAAATTTCCTTGATATGGCCGGACTATGGGTGGAAAAATTGACTCATACTGATGTGATTCATTCAAACCATTCAAGTTTTAATAGGTTTGGATCAGAGTGATACTGAGCGGAGGGTCTATTGAAAATAAATTTTTTATTAGGCTCACAAAGATAAGGATAAGATCTACGTATATTTTACTCTTTTTAGACTCTCACTTGAGATTACACCAGGCTCCGACTCAACCATAAATTTTGAAGTTGAAACTTGAAACTTCAAAATTTGAGTTTCTAACAAATAATGCCCATACTCATCACTTAACTAATACTTAAGTTTTTCTCTTCTTCTTGGACTTGAATTTTTTTTTTCTTAAAGAGAGAATTAAACAGTCTGTTTTATTGGAGACAATTCTTAAACATTATCTAAATTGTTAAATTAGTTGTTAGAGAAGGCTGACAGCTAATTCCATTAATGTTAAAAGCTAAATGCACCATTAGCATTCTCTTCATTATCATAATTCCTTCTTTTGTAAATAATTAGTGGTTAAGCCACCTTAACAATTAAAGATAACCCTTTATATATATGTTGTAACCCTCCACTTCCTGTGTTGTAAATTAAACCGTCATGTTTAATTAATAATATTATACCCTAATGATCACCATTAGCCACCCAAAAAAATAAAAAAATAAAAATTGCATGCTTGCTTACAAAGGCTAGAAATTCCCTCTATAAATTCCCTAGTTTATGGTTATCTCAAACATCAAGCAATTAAGCAATCACACAATATTTCAAACACTTAGCAATAATAATTTCTCTTAGTATAAAAAATAATTCAAATTATGGCATCTATGGGAGTAAACTATGCTAATCTTCACGTACAACAAAAACGTCTAAAAGAGAAGTCAAAGAAAATGGAGGAGGAAAATGCTCAAAATAGTAATAATCAAGGTGGAACGGTGAAAAAATTAACCGTGGATGGTAAACGTAGTAAGGGTAAGAAAATTTACCCCGGTGGATTTGCTTCATTGGAGTCTAATGAGAACTAAGGTGAAAATTGAGAGTAGCAATTTGGATTCGATATCTATATACACAATAAAGGATAGTATTTTTGACATACATATCCTCGTATGTCAAAAATAATGTGCTAGTTCACGTACGTAGCTCGTAAACCTTTTTTTTTGCTTTAGTCATACTTCTCTTTATTTTCTTGTAAAAATATTTCACTAGTTATGTTTTTAATTCCTGGTAGTCAAGTTGTGATGAAGCATCACTTAACTTGTGAATGTACTCTTTCTGTTTTAATTTATGTGAAAAGCTCAATCATATTGTTCTCTTTTTTTATTGCGAAGTTTCAAAAAAGTTTCTTTCTCATAAGAAAGTTCCTCTAATTGAAGAAGGTTCTATAAAAAAAAAAAAAAAAAAAAAAACTTCATAAGGAACTTTACTACATTTAGCAGGAATCACTACTTTTCAAAGTTAATGAAATAATTTCTTTTAGTTTGCTTGTGAGGCTGTGTGGGGTGTATATCTTGACATTATGGGTGTCTTTGGTAGGAAGGGAAAATATCTTTTCATATGAAAATAAATTATTTAAGCAAAAAATATAACATGACCAGATGTTCCTTCTAGGGAGGAGTAAAAAAAAAACATTAATATGTATATATACAAACACACACATGTATGCTACCAACAGGAAATTTATAGCTTAAAGTATGCGGCACATTAATTCATGGTCTTTTGGTAAAACTGGTAAAAATATTATATGAAGTGTCCAATAAACTACGGAGAACATTAACTCATGATCCTTTCATAAAATTGATATTTTATGTATATATTTTCTAAAATTACTATTATATGAAATGTCCAATTCACTTTCAATTCATTATCCAATGGCCACAATTTATGTAAAAAATATCAATCAACGACTTCAAGTATACTAGTTGGCGCTAAATCTCATGTGTTAGGTCAAGTATACGAGACTAGCCCCGACTAGTATACTTTGTCAATATAAATTATAGAATTAGAATGCCCATAAGCTTATGATATCAGTACTATAATCAAGTACTCTTTATATTCCAGTTTATATGACTTCTTTTATTTTTTAGTCACTCCAAAAAAGAATGACACATTTATATATTAAATAACAATTGAATTTTAAAATGTCTATTTTACTCTTAATAAAAAGATTTATAGTCACACTAACATCTATCAGTTATTTTAGACCACAAATTTCAAAAGTTATTCTTTCCTTCTTAAACTCCGTATCAAATTTATTTTGAGTCAAAATCTCACAATCTATGGTAAAAAAAAAGAGCAACTTTCACATATAGCAAACACAAAATTCATATTTGTATGCTATGACAAAGTTTGCATAATTGCGCTCCATAGCAAACATAAATATGTATATTTCGCTATACATATACAAAAGAAAGCAGTTGTATAATCTGCTTTGGTATACATATACAAAAAGATCAATTGTATAAAGTGAGAGAGGCGAGTGAGCAAGCAAAATCTAGGAGAGTGGCGAGCGAGATCTGGGAGAGGGGAGAGAGGGGAACGAAAATATATGTATATATACAATTTTCTCTCGCTTTATACAAACACAAACACACTTTATACACTTGCGTTTGTATAAAAAACAAGAGAGGCGAGGG
>NW_006239561.1:209162-209804 GCF_000226075.1 Solanum tuberosum
TGGGAGAGGGGAGAGAGGGGAACGAAAATATATGTATATATACAATTTTCTCTCACTTTATACAAACACAAACGCACTTTATACACTTGCGTTTGTATAAAAAACTAGAGAGGCGAGGGAGAGAATGAGAGTGGCGAGCGAGATTCACCAGGAGAGAGGTGAAATAGCAACAGTTTGCTATGAGTTACAATTAAATCAAACTATATTTATAGCATTTAATTTGAATTAATAGTTTGCTATTATATACAATTTTCCCTAAAAAAAAATCCCTCTAAAGTTCATTCACGTCACATATGGACATTTCAAATAGGTAAATTAGTTATCTTATCACGTCACTAAGGACCCTCCACATATAATTAAGGAAATTAATAGTATCCCTAATTCCATTGGCTCCAAATAAAAGGCTGTATTAGCACTTAGAATCATATATAGGACCACACATTAAAAATGAACCACAAGCTTTGCATTAAAACCAAACTGCACCAGTACTTATGTAGCAAAGAGATTTTTTTTTATTTGATGTCTGGTACCCATATTAGAGTCTAACTATTTCAAATTCGTACCGCACATTAGAGTCTGACTATTTCGAATTTGCACCGCATAGACACCATTCGGGGGGGGGGGGGGGGGACCCCCACAAAG
>NW_006239561.1:210072-213517 GCF_000226075.1 Solanum tuberosum
GCTGCTCTACCTTGCGATCCGCACCGGGGGGGGGGGGGGGGAAGCACACCAAAGATTTTTTCATATTCAAGATTCGAATTTAAGACCTTTGATTAAGGTTGGAGCAACCATATCCACTGCAGCACATATTTGGTGGAAAAAAAGAGAGGAAGAAGTAGATTATCTTTATTTTAAGTTTCCACACATTTATGTCATCTTACCATAAAATCATAAATTAATTAGGATAACTAAGATCCATTACCATAAATAAATTTCAGACAATTAATGTAATGCAATTTGCTTTTCCTATGTGGCCATTCTTAAGCTATTGATAAGTGTTAATGATTCGTTAACAACTAATGGTAGTATACACTTAGCTAGGGAAAAAAAGTTTAGTGATTAATTAATTAATCTTTCATGGATTCCATGAAAGACAACATGTATATTTTACTTGCAATTGACCATGGAATAAAGTATTCGTGATTAACATATTAAGTACTTCTTAAAGGAAAATATGTTGGTGCAGACATTGTCATTAACAAAAATTAATGGTAGAACTTTTTAGAAAAGTTTTAGGTTGATCTAATACATGACTTAAAAAGAGTTAATTAATTCGATACATCACCTATTTTTATTTTCTCTGTCTCATATTACTTATCTATAAAAATATATGTACCAAATTAGTTGTCAATTTTATATAATTATGATATAATGAATTACTTTTTATTTATTTTTCCCTCAAAGTAGGTTTTTTTGAATATATAAATATTGTAAGTTCCAAAAAAATCTCTTCATTGTTAATGTTGATATTAATTGATAAGACATATAAATAAAGTGTATTAAAAAAAGTTAAAGAGTAAATTAATAAAATTACCAATTTTAATTATGATTTCTTAAGAAGCATGTAAAAAGAAAAATGGATAAATAATATGATACCAGGGGAATATTACATATAACTACTAGACAATGCATAAAGAATGTTTATATGTAAATGTTATTATTTGAAGGGACATTTTGTCTTAGTGGAGATATAATTATCTGCCCTTTCTGGATAAAAATTGGTGGCTTGTATTTCATCTCTTGAGCTATGAAGAAAACCTCCTATACTTCTTCGAACTTTATATATCTTTTGATTTTGTATATGTGGGCATTTGATATCTATGAGGGTTCATCCACCCCAGTTATAGCTACATGAATCAAAACGGATACTGGAGCGGGATCCTCCATAGCATCAAGTGACCAAGTATGCAATTCTATATATCTATATAGAGTTTTCAATAGCACCAATAAAATGTAAAATATAAATAAGAGTTATGTCATTCAATGTCATATTGCAAGAATTTCTGGAATTTTTGGGGCACTAGCATGAGCAACAATGATTGAAAAGCTTACTGTTTGAAATAGAGTAAAATAACTCAAAATCCCAAGAGTTAATCCAAAATCACTTATTCGATTGATATGCATACCTTTTTTAAAATAAAAATTCAAAACCTATATATAAACTTCAAATTTTACTTGCCTTTGTCAACGCCTATATGGTCATGAACTTACATATAATTACTTCTTTATCTCTATTTATGTGACTTTTTTTTTAGTTTTTTTGAAAATATTATACTTTTGTATATTTAGTAACAATTAAATCTTAAAATTTTCATTTTATCCTTAATCAGATATTAAGACGATGTTATAGCCATACACATTTCTAAGATTTAACTTAGATCACAGGTTCAAAAGTCTTTGTTTCATTCATCTAGTCTGTATCTGAGACAAAAAAGATAGTCAATTAGTTAGAGGCTCATATAGTCATATATACTTTTGGCACTTGACAAGAAAACCTAACTAATAGTGTTATATAGAGGAAATTTCTCATCTTTCTAAGCAAGCAATGTAATCATTTTTTTTCTTTTTGGTGGCTAATGGTTACTTAACATATAAAGTGGTTATCTTTGTTAAGGTGGCTTAACCACTAATATTAACAAAAGAAGGAATTAAGATGATGAAGAGAATGCTAATGGTGCATTTAGCTTTGGACATTAATGGAGTTAGCTGTCAGCCTTCTCTAGCAACTAAAATTAATTTAACAATTTAGAACATGTTTGAGACTTAAATATATCCACTAAGACAAAATGTCCCTTCAAAAAGCAACATTATAATAAGCTATATATATACACATACTTTATGTTTGTCTAATTGTCTTGTGGTAGTAAAAACTAGATATAAATATATATTAGATTATAACTTCATAAATATTTTAATAGGTCAACCTAAAGTATACGTTTGGCTTGATATGTCCACCAACATGCATGGTTTCCTAATTTGAACAATTAATCTTCTTAATTAGTGATAGGTGCATTAATCTATCAATTTTTAGGAATAAATAATCATTATGTTGTCTTTGATGGAATGAATGAAATTAAAACTAATTAAATGAAAAGGCAAGTCTCCACTAATTCACTTAACCATTTTGTTCAAGGTGAGTTGCATTAATCTTTTGGGAAATTAATTAAAAAAAATATTGAGTCACGATTCTTTATCCAAAACATTTGTTTAAATTTTGAAACTGTTTAGATGAGATTTGAGTTGGTTGAGACTGAAAAAAATCAATCAGCAATGTATAAATAATGTATATAGATGTATATACATCTCTGATACATCATCTATACACAATTATAAATTATTTATACAATATTGATACACTACATATTACAATGATCATTTTATTGAAAAGAATTTTCGTTGCCTATACATATTGGCAAGTAACCTTAATCATTAACGAATCATTGAAAAGCTATACATGTAAGTTCTATTACTATAAGGAGTCTTCTAGTCCATTCAGAGACGTCCGATATAATTAAAATGATATAGAGAAAATTAATATAGTTCTTGCGTTGTACAACTTCTGAAGTAACATAAGTTAATTGACAGTATAATTACTATAATAAATCTTTATTGAATTTCGAAGGGTATTGCCGGTAACCCCCAAACATATAGGAGCAAGTAATAATATACTACAGGAAATGACTATATAGTTAATAATAAGGGTAAATTAGAAATTAAGTGATAAATTAGTTTTTTATTTTTCAAATTGAACAAATAAAAAAAGGATATTTATTTTCAGTATAATGAACAAAGTAAAAAAGAACGGAGTAACTAGTTTGTATTTATATAAAACTACACGACAATTAGACAACAGCATAAAGATAATTTAATCAAATCTAAATTGTTGTTATATGAAGGGACATTTTGTCTTAGTGGGGATATAATTATCTGCATTTTTTGTGGATAAAAAGGTGTTCAAAAATTAAATTATTTTAAAATTTAATCATTCTTTTTTAAAAAAAAAATTAATAAAAAGAACAACCACCATACAAAAGGTTCAAACTATAATATTAACAATACCATATATATTACAAATACATAACAAGTGAAACTTTTTTACAAGAAAATTAAAGAGAAATATGAGAGG
>NW_006239561.1:213584-217945 GCF_000226075.1 Solanum tuberosum
GGGGGGGGGGGGGGGGGGGGGGGGTACATGTTTTTACATATATACCCCTTGCTATATTATTTCAGAGTGCAAATTACTATTAATTTTCACCTAAGTTCTCGTTAGACTCAAATGAAACAAAGCCACCCGGGTAAATTTTCTTACCCTTACTATGTTTACTATCCGCGGTTAATTTTTTCACCGTGCCACCCTCATTATTACTACTTTGAACATTTTCCTCTTCCATTTTCTTTGACTTCTCTTTAAGACGTTTCTGTTGTACATGAAGATATGCATAGTTTACTCCCATGGAAGCCATAATTTGAAATTTTATGGTAAGAGAAATATTTTCTTTTAAGTGTTTGAAATGTTTGTATGCTTAATTATTGCTTGATGTTTGAGAAAACCATAAACTAGGGAATTTATAGAGGAAATTTCAAGCCTTTGTAAGCAAGTAATATAATTAATTCTTTTTTGTATTTATTGTTGGGTGGTGAATGGTGACCATTAGGATATAATATTAATTAAACAGGACGGTTTAGTTAACAACACAGACAAGAAAGTGGAGGGCTACTTAACATATATAAAATAAAGTGGTTAATAATAACCACTAGTATTAAAAAAATAATTGTGCCATTAATGCTAATGGTGCATATAGTTGGACAAATGGACATTGTCAGAGTTACATTCTAGTCGAGATATCAAATGAGCAGATTAGATTGAGTTGAATTTGAACGAGCTAAAATGAATTGAGTTAATAAATAAATGGTCAAAAGTGTTCAACTTGTAATCAAATGAGCAGATTAGATTGAGTTGAATTTCGAATTGAGCTAAAATGAATTGGACTAAACATTTGATTATAGTTCAACTTGTCCAATTCTGGTCATTAACTCGTCTAAACTTGAATAGGTTAGATATATGATATTTTTATGAGCTAATTTTTACCCCCTTAATTCCTCCTCTTTTCATCTCCTATATACTCCCTCTGTCTCGATTGGTGGTTTTATCTCTTTTTTTAGT
This sequence comes from Solanum tuberosum, assembly GCF_000226075.1. NCBI lineage: Eukaryota > Viridiplantae > Streptophyta > Magnoliopsida > Solanales > Solanaceae > Solanum > Solanum tuberosum. The sequence continues at coordinate 214,584 of NW_006239561.1, forward strand.
CCGTTTAAGAAAAATATTTCTTTTCTTTTTTAGAAAAAAAGTTATTTTAACTTTCTACATAATATGCTATAGTTTAAAACTACAAAATTAATTGACATTTTGACATATCAGATATTTTTCTAGTTAAAGACTACAATATTGAAAATGCTTTTTTTATTTTCTTAAACTTCATATTGAATTAAAATTAGACAAATTAATTAAAACAGAGGGGACATTTTAATTTGGATCGGTCAAATAACTATAATGAATGATGAATTTGTTCATTTCTAGCTTTGTACACCCTTTGTCCCTATTTACTTGTCCACTGTTGACTCTACACATCTATTAAGAAAATAATAATTTAAATAGTGAGTTTACTATTTACCCCTATTAATTGATAGAATTTCAAAACTCAATTTACTCATTAAAGAGGTTCTACCTTTTTCAAAAATATTAACTCTCTAAATAAATTGAGAATATAATAAATGAAAAATATTGTCTTATTTGTTAAAAATAACAATTAAAAAAAGAACAAGTAAAAAATTAAAATTAGACAAGTAAAAAGAGATCGAGACTTTCTTTGTTTGATTACTCACAAAAATATAGATTAGTACATATTATTTTCTCTGTTTATTTTTAATTGTCATATATATATAAAATACTTATTTCAATATAATAGTCAACTTAAATCATTAAAAAATATTTAAAAAATTCAATTTTGCCTTTAATAACCGATATATTAGTCAAATTACAATTTTAATTAATCTTTTTCTTCAAGGTCGTGCAAACCTCTATTATGATACTGATTAAATGAATGGAGGGGAGTATATCCTTTCACGTGGTCCTTTGACTTTAGAATATATTTATGACTATTAATGTTGATGACTAACTACCAAATTTTTCTTTATTAAAAGAAAAAATAAAGTTAATCATGACTAATTTTGGTAACCTTTTTCTTTGTCTTTATGATCACTAATTTTAGTAAGCTAAATTTAAAATAGAAATAATGAAATAACTCTCTAGTTGGATTTAAACTTTGATTTCACGGGTGATTTTTCTGTGTGATATTGTCAGTATAAGAGCACTCCTATGCTTTTTATGGATGCACTATTAATTATGTCCTTATTTCTGTCAGTTTCTCAAAATAGATATACATATATACACATAAAATTTTTTAAATCAACGGATGCATGTGCACTCCGAGTGATAAAGGTGGATCCGTCTTTGGTTGTATAACATATTTTCTGAATTGGCCTTATTACCTAAGGATAAGGAAGTCACCCAAAAGTCAAGAACAAAAAATCCATTGGCTCTTAGTTGCTCAAAAAGCCAGTTTCAATGAAGAGCTCATTTATAATTTTACCACGTGGCAAATGATTGTGTTGAACTGAATTTGAACGGATTAAGATTGACCGAGTTAATAAATAAGCGGATATTAATCTGCACTAAAGTTATTTGATCTAAACTAAACTAAAATGCAAGTCAAGATCATTATTTTTCTTTATTATGGTTATTATATAATAAATCAAATAAAAAACGTTTGTTTGAAAATATTTTGACAAGATTTTGATTAATTTGGACTAAATATTAAGGTATACATGGTGCATATACACTTTTAATATTTACAACTAAGAAATATGTATTTTCACTTTAGTTTGTTGATTCCTCTAAAATTTCGAATAAGGGTTGCCTACCTTCAAGGATGAATTCTGAATTTTATTTTGAATATTTTCAAATTTCATTTTAATTTGTTGATTCTTAAGATTTCGAAGGATTGACAACCTTTAGTGGTGAAATCAAAATTTTAATTTGATAGATTTAAATTTTAATTTTTCCTATTAAACTCATCATACTTTGAAATAATTATATATAGGATCAATTAAAAAAAAATTAGATCTTAGTGATCTTTCACATATATTTAAAAAAAGAATCGATTTCTATTGAACCCTCAATGCTACAAATTACAATCTATCTAACCACTTAATAATGACAAAATGGCACAGTGTGACAACGTAGACACTAAATTGGCAATAAATAGCCTACTTTTAAGATTTTAGCAAGAAAAAGACTTTGTTTTATTTATTTGGCATTTAATAGTTATTTTTATTATTATTTTTAAATTTAAATATATTTTTGTTCCCCTTTTTTTTCTCTAAACACGTTTGATTATTTTATCATTCCTATTTTATCTCTCCTTTTTATTTGTTAACCATTTTAAAATAGAGTTCTTCTTCTTCTTTTTTTGTCTCATTTTCTCTTTCTAGAATTCTTTTTATAGTATATTTCTTTCTCTCTCAAATTTTTGATTCTTCTCCTTAATTCACTATGTTATGAAAATTACGTATAACAATATGCTTATTCATACATACTTCTAAAAATCATATATAATCTTGTTCTTGTTCAATTTATTGTTGAATTTCATGATTTGTAGAATTAAAGTTTTTTCAATTTTGTTTTACAAAATTTTAGATTATCTATCCTTGTTTTTTTTTTCTAAATTCCTTTTCATATATATATTTGCTTCTCTTCTAAATTTTCTCTTATTCTCCTTGATTCACTCTGTTTATGCAAATCAGATAAATTATATGTTTATTAATTGATCCTCCCAAAGATTTCTTTTAATATATAATTATGTAGCATTTCTTGTCAATTAATTTTGAAATTTCGTGATTTGTGGAATTAAAGTTTTTAAAGCTTTTTTTGCCAAAAATGTAGGTTTATAGTATTTGAAAATTTTGTTTTCAATTTCATGGTTAGAAAGGTTCTAGTAAGATCTTCGTAAGAAATTGAAATGTCGATTTTGAGACTCAATTCATTTTGGTAAGAAAGGTTCTAGTAAGATCCTCGTAAGAAATTGAAATGTCGATTTTGAGACTCAATTCATTTATACCAATGAATGTCAATCTCAATTTGAATAAAAGTATATAAATTTATTAGGTGAATACAGACTAATGAATACACAAATGAATACGAACTGATGTATACATAGTGCAATTACCGTATACATAAACAAAATCACATGTACAATTTATGAAAAAATTTAATTAATACATGTATCATACTAACTCATTCTTGTATACATTATAGTAATAACTAATACCTATAATTGTTGGTAATATTCTTATGTATACATTATAAAGTTTATGTATACATGCTACAATTACTGTATACATCAATAATATTTACTCGCCTATTTTTAAGAAATAATTTTTTGTGTATACATATAATACTTTTTTGTGTATACATTATGTACTTGCAACTTTAATTATTGTGTAATTTATGTATACGTGTTATTAAAATATCTAATAAAAATCATTGCCTCTTAATATTATTTGAATAATTATTGTCAATTATTTTGATAATTAATACACGTTAATTGAGCA
>NW_006239561.1:218003-221912 GCF_000226075.1 Solanum tuberosum
TTTTCTTACCTTAAAAGTAGTCATAATATTTTATTAAGTTAATTGAATAATTAAAAAAAATCCTGCCTTAAAAGTTCATGTCACCATTTTTAATGGGTTAATTAATAAATATTTTTTTCACTTCTTAAAAGTAGGCAATAATTTTTTTAATAAACTAATTACTGCTATTTGTAAAAAAAATAATTCATAAAATTACAATCAACTATCTCTTTATGTTGTTGTAAATTACGTTGATATTTTTTACATAGACTGATAAATAAAGTTGAGTTTTAGAATTTAAAGAAATTGAAAAACTAACTTCCTTAATTATAGGAGTTAAAAACAAGAAAGAAAAATAACCCCACATCTCCTTAATTAATGCTATTGGTTGCACATGGTTAAAAAAAAACTGTAAAAAGTTTGTTATTTTTCTTTTAGGCTAATACGTGCTATTTTATATTGAGACTATTAATTGGTAATTAATATTGGGCTATTTATTGCTAATTATATATAATAATTGTATTTCTATGTCAATTCCTCCTTAATAATTGGGATTTTTGTGACCCATAATAGTAAGGAATGAACAAAATGTTTTTAGGCCCATTTAATAGTGTCGTAATTCTTTTAGGCCCATATGAAGCCTTTTCTTTCATGGGTGATTTGCACAAATAGGATTTTTCAGTGTCATTATTTAAAATTATTTAATTGTATTTAAAAGAAGTTTAAAAATAGTTGTTTTCCAGAAGTGTGAATAAATTTAGACAGGGACGTTAGAATTTTCTTATTTAATATTAATCAAGAATTAACATTTAATCATGATAATCGTCAAAATTCACAAGACTTGCCTTAATAGTGAGTTGTGATAATCGTTAGAATTTTGTTCACACATCTTTAATTTTCAAAAAATCAAAGATTTCTTTTTGCTTTTTCATCTTCTTTTTCACGATTTACACAAAAAATTTAAAAGTTTGTTCACTTTCTTAAATTTCATACAAAATTAAAACAAGTCAAACAAATTGAAACAGAAGAAGTTAATATATATTTGCATATCATATATCGTATAATAAAATAACATACAACATTCTAGCAGGACATTTCTCCTTGAACGCTAGAACTTTTGTAATTTTTCTAATAAAAGTAGTTCCTAATTTTCGAAAACTCCACTCGTGCCAAGAAGTACATATTTCATTTGGTGTTAGAATTTTGAACTTTCGATTGACATTCTTCTTTAGATGTAATGACTATCGGGTGAATTTTCTTCGCCCCATTGCCATTTTCGTTGCTTTTCGATTTTTCGTTGTTCATCTTTTTCTGCTTCTCCTTTTGACGATTTTGCTGCACATAGAGATGGCCATAGCTAAACCCTAATGAAGACATAGTTGCAAAAACACCAACAAAAAGAACAAAATAAAATGTTATCTCAATTGGTTCAATTTTCAAATGTGTCAAACCCCATGTGAGAATTTATAGCAAAATAGCTAGGTGTCCCACCACCAACCCCCTCCTCTTTTGAGAAAAATAATAAATAGATTTAAAATGGTCCCTTAAATATTCCAAGCAATTTTGATATTTTAAGTTTTTCATAGATATTATTTTTGGTTTCTATGAATTGCTTAAATAATTGAGAAAACTATCTTATTAGAGATATGTTAATACTATATATATTAATTCTATTTATACTTTTAAATAATTAATTATCTTACTAGAATGTTCTACCATATATTGAGAAGATATTATATCTAGAAAAACAAAAACCATAGGTTGCATAGCACACAGATAAAATTATTTATTGGTAGGGTAGGTTACAAGAGAGAATTTTGTAACTGGATTTATTTGTCTGCTTTGTGTGCTACATGTAACATGCCTTTTTCTCAGTTGGATCTATCTATTATCTCTGTGGGTCTAAACAGGAAAAAAATCCACAGAATCAAATTAATTAAGAATTTTCAACATTAATAAAATAAATAAAATAACATAAACCATTTATTGAGGATAATATAAATATATGCCTTGCAATTAAGGGAAGGAGGTGAGATATTTAATTTTTAAATACAAGTGATGTATCTAAAATTAATTTATATTAGTTCATGTATTTAGTTTTTAATAAAATATTATGTACGGTCACTATAACAAAATCGATAGTAAATATACATATTAATAAAGAGTACTAAAGTTTACCGATATTAGTTAGTTAAGTGTCTGTTAGATTCAATGTTATTAAAGGCTTTAGGAACATATACAAAGAGTGTTAATTACTGATAAAAATACATATTTAGCCGCAATTAAGCTATTACCGTTGATTAATTGCAACTAAAAATTATTTTTGATATAGTGCATGCGGAAGTTAAATTCTTAGGGCTCGTTTAGTACCAGGGTAAGAGATAATAAATTTGGAAATTTTTATGATGAGTTTATTTCATCTTTGATGGGATATAATCACAGAAAACATTATTTTAGATAATTATCTCAAGAGTGTAATATTATTATTTCATATTCAAAATAAAATAACAATAACTAATCAATTTCGAATTAGTTTATCATAAAATAACATATTCCCCGACAAAATTAAACCTTACCATAAAAACAAATAATAATAAAAGAAGAAGTGCGTGAAACTCCGCTAAAGAAGGCATGAAACTCGGCAATTATATGGCAATCAACTACCATTGGAGAAAAGTTTTTTTTTTGTGGTAAAATAAAAAAAAATTGTAAGCATTTTATTTAATGGCATTTTATAAAAAAAAAAACTTTATTTTATCTTTATTTTTCATATTTTTAATGATAAGCTCTACGTAGCAAAATTGACTATGTTATATTTGACAGAGTGTTAGTCCGTTAATTAGAACTCTCATACTTATAAGATGAAATTGTAGAGATATATGAACGTTAAGGTGGGTGGTGAGCTTACTAGGAGATACAAAATGATGAAAGCTAGACTGAAATAGTTTATCGAGAATATGACTTTAGATAGTGTAAACATATGACATTTGATAATCCCAAAAGCTAGATCACGAGGGAAGAATTGCTCAAGCCCCTATGAGCCAACCACCAGTTCATTCCCCAACCAATGTGAAACTTTTACCCACTCTAACACCCCCCTTCACATCCAAGCCCGAGTACTGAAATATGGATCGAGAGCTCAAATGCGGATGAACCTGACTTTGATACCATGTAAGGATGTGATATCTGAGCCTAACTTAACACCAAAAGCCCAAACTCATATAAGCAAACCACTAGTCTATTCCACTACCAATATGAAATAAACTTTTATCCACTCTAACAGATAGAAGGATACGAATCGGTGATCGTAACTTAAAATATAATTAAGCGCTCTCGCTTTCCAGCCAAATAGGCTTGTTGATCGTTCTTGGAACTTCAACGTTACTGATAGAATTAGCACTATATTCTTGTAACTTTTTGTTTTTCGATTTCGATTATCAGTGTGTTATATTATGTGTTTTAATTATCACTTTATTTTATTATCATTATTGTTCTTCTTTTTATATATTGTGTAATATTTTTATTTAGTATTATTTCATTGTTAATTAGGGGTGTACAAAATCGAACGAAAACCGAATCAAATCGTAAATCGAGTCAAACCGAAAAAATCCGACTAGTGGTTTGGTTTGACTTGGTTCGGTATTGGAAAAAAAAACCCGACTATATTTGGGTTGGTTTGGTTTTAACTAAAAAAAACCAACCCGAGACCAAACCAACCCGACATTATATATGTAATTTTAAAATTTTATTTTATACATAAAAATATTTACTTTGATATAATTTTAAAATATTTCTTATACTATTTCATAGTTTTTATCTTTTAATATATTATTTCAAGTTTAAAACTTAGAATTCGGAATGGTCCAATAACGATTATAGTTCATAGATGTTGATAATTATAATAAAACTTAAATCAAAATCAAATTAATA
>NW_006239561.1:225128-226715 GCF_000226075.1 Solanum tuberosum
TATCCAAAAATCTGGAAAAAATTCGAGGTTTATTAGTTTGGTTTGATTTATAAATTTAAAAATTCGACACAATGGTTTGGTTTGGTAATTGAAAAACCCGAACCAACCCGAGGTTGAAAAACCCTAAAAAATCCTAATTTTATTAGTTTGGTTTGGTTTATAAATTTAAAATTTTTACACAAATGATTTGGTTTGATATTTGAAAAACCCGAACCAACCCGGTCATGTACACCCCTAGTTAATATGCTATTCCCATTTTTTTCATTTAGTAATATATATATATATGCTATTCCCATATATATATATATATATATATTTTATTTTATTTTTCAAACTGTTCTAAATATTTCGTTTAAATAGAAAATTTATCAAAAATAACATCTCCATTTTTACGATCGACAAATAAAATATGCATACATTACTGTAACGACCCATTTGGTTGTTTTGAGTACTACAACTTTTTATTTCATAAAATACTTTCCGATAGATTTTAAATGGGTATTTTGGACTATTCATAACTATAATAATTAATTCAATGGGGTAATTTTAATAATTAATTTAGTTAGTGATTAAAGAAAATAACATTAAAATTAGTAGGGATCACTTATATACGTGTGCGGCGACTAAGCAGAGAAGCGTGAGTTATCATTCATCACGTCTAATTCATACATTGGTTTATATCATATTGTTTTATTATTACTATGATGTGGGTTGTAAAAGAAAATTTGATAAATTGAATTGGAAAAGTCAGAAACTAAATCACGGCGTAATTGAACTTTGAGGGAATATTATTGGGATGAGATAAAGTTAAGTGCTGACAAGAGAGAGGTTAAGGTTGAGAAAAATCTAATTAGGGAACTTCTTAGGCAGATTTTCGGTACAAGTCCTGATAGAGTTATAGTGGAAAATTAATACCAAATTTAGGTTTGATAAAATATTGTTAATGAATTGAAAAGTCGTGATAATAAATGATAAATTAATGATAATATTGGATTGGAGTGTTACATTTGGACATGGTATAATTGGATCGGAGTGTCACGTTCCGACACGTTAACATTAAAGGAAAAAGATATTGAATTAACTTAATGTACTCAATCTCGAAGAACTCAATTCACAAATTAGTTTGGTTTGGAGGCATGAGTCCTCATGTGTGATCTTGATATTGTTGACTGATTACGTATTTACTTTAGTGTTGTTGATACTGGTTCATGCGTTTGTTGTTTGCCACCAGCTAAGTGTCATAGTTGATTTTATTCTATTATTCATTACATATTAGTTTCTATTTTGAGTTGGTTGATGATATCTACTCAATACATGTTGCCCTGTACTGAGCCCTACTTGTGTTTTCTTTTTTTTCTTTTTGTGGAGTGCAACGAGTGTATCAGTGACTTCGACTCGCCCTCAGCTCTAGCCAGTCTCCAGCACATCAGGTTCCAGGGTGAGCTATTCATTCCAGCTCGCGTTGGATTCTCTTGGTCATGGCATGATGTTCTTAGTTTTCGGACATTAACTATTTTATTCATTTATATTAGTGTCTTTAATACTCTTATACTTAGTATTTGAAGATTAGATGTCATTGATGTGATG
>NW_006239561.1:227052-229914 GCF_000226075.1 Solanum tuberosum
ATTGTGCAAATAATAAGTGTTAGACTTTGGAGGTTTATTTGATTGGTTACTTTAATAAGTTTTGAGCTTCCGCATTATTGTTATTATTCGTAGTTGAATTATTGATATATGTTGGGGTTTGGATTCCTTGGTTCGCCCACTTAGGAGGTTAAGTGTGGGTGCCACTCACGACTCATTTTTGGTCGTGACAAACTTGGTATCAGAGTGTTGGGTTCGGTGATCTCATCACACAAGGACAAGTCTAGTAGAGTCTTGCGGAACGGTATTGGGACGCCTTTACTTTTCTTCGAAAGGCTATAGGACTTTAGGAAAACTTCATTCCTTCTTTCTTTCGTGCTACTACTTGAATACAATTGGTATCTAGGTGATACAAATTGGTATCTAAACTTCTTTACTCTATTTCACATATGGTTAGTACTAGAGTATTAGAAGTTGAAATAGCAACACCAGAAAGAAAAAAAATGTGTCCTTGGAAATAAGTATTTTTTCTCGATTGACTACAGGGCCTGTAATGACTAGTGATCAACATGATTTTTTTTATTAAGTTCATAAAGTTGAAACCTTTATTCTTCATCGGTACTGATTATGAAGATGTTTATGCTTTCATTGTTGATTGTTTTAAGTATCTTCATAAAATGAATATAGTGGAGAGTCTTAGTGTTGAGTTTGTGACATGCTAGTTTTGGGGAGACGCCAGAATGTGGTGGCGGTCTCATCTTGAGTGCTGACCAATAAAGGCACTACCTATAACTTGGGAAGCATTTTCTAGCTTCTTCATGGTGAAGTGTATATCCCGTACTTTGAGGGATAGGAGGTAAAGGGGGTGAATCCAGATGACTGCCAAGGTGACAACATTCAAGAAGTTTCATAAGGGAAGGCTAGATAATGAACACCATTACTTGGAAAATACAGTTAGTAAAGTTGTCGTAACACATATAAGTTGCTTATCGAATGATGAAATTATGTTGCGCGAAGTGAAGTCAGAATCACTACTACAATTTTATAGATTGAGTGTATACCAAAGAGGGTCATGATACGACTATTAGAACAGTACTGATGCTTACTTGATTAGAGTTATGAAGTGTGTTACTTTTGTTATCGACGTGATCTAAGAAAGAATGCAAATTTCTTGGGGGTAGAGACAAAATGGATTTGATAATGTTTTATAGTTACTCAATGAGTAGAATTGTGTGAGCTATTCAGGTACGATCTTCTCGATAGGTATGATGTGTGATGGATCTAATAGACTTTCACGATGTGGTTCTAGTGTTATATGAAAATGAATACATTGATTGTCAAGTGGGAATACTAACTACTTAAGGAGTTATCTATTGTATGACATGTTCAGATAATGAGATTCAGTGTTGCATTGATCACATTTGAGAAACCAACTAGTTTGTTACTACGCATGCTTAGGTTAAACATTGTTTTAAGGAAGCTTTTAGTGGTGGATATTTGGTACGGTATTAATGCATTAGGTAGTGAAGTCTATCTTGAGGGGTTTTAGGACTAGTGATTTTATCTTAAGCTCCAAAGGAGTGAATTGATACCGGAATGACAAACTTATGTATAAAGAAAGTTAGTGAGTATACTCGGGTGATGCAATTGAAGATTTTAGTTACAAAGTGTGTATAAAATTTGGATTAGTCCTTTGGATCTGATCGATATAACTGAGTTGAGGTGTCATGTCGATGAAAAGGTTGACTTCGTGGTGATGACAAGGGCATACTAAGCATCATGATAATACGAGTTAGTGATGGATTGTGATTGAGATGCAACTATAGAATACAAATTGTTGATTAAATAAATTTTGTATGGTAATAATGACTTGTCATTATCTAAGGTTGCAATTTTCTATTATTTAGTGAGTAACGTGGTTGTATGGAAAGTTTTGAGAGATGTTGGGGCACCACTCAAATAGAATTTAAAGAAGCTAGAGTCATAATGAAAATGAAATAAAATTAGTGGGATGAGTGTAGCCTTCGGAAAGAGGCGAGAGTAAGAATATGTTCTCCAATTGCAAGGACTTAAAAGGTATCTTCAAAAGGATTGAGAATTGGGTTCAGAGATGCGTAATTTCATCCGTTTTGCTATGGTTATGGTAATAATGTCACGTGTTCATCAGATTGGTTAAAAAACTAATGGATAAGACTTGACAAAGAAGTGTACATACGTCCAGCTCGAGTGTGATGATAAGTTCTTTTGTGGTTTGAGTTTGGTAATGAGTACATTTGGATCTTTAGTGAAGGATATGGTAAGATCGATGGGGAGGCGATTAATGATAAGCCAAGATACATGAATTCATAAAAATCTTCAAGTTATGAGCTAATATTGATAGATAAGGGGATTGGATTACACATTTGAATTCACAATTCATTTTTTTTAATTTTGTAAGTCTACATTCATAGTGGTATATTTTGTCAAGATATGAATTTGTAAGATAAGAAATGATCGTTCAATTGGGTATTGAGTATTTGGAAGGACTTATGCATGGTTTTGGTCATAAAGTTTGTTACTTTTGATTTTTAAAGGACACGAGGAAAGGTTTCAGTTAAAAGTGTCGGTTTAAAGTATAAGGTAAAATGTCATGGGTTGTTGATAAATGGATGAGATCTGTAAGCGAACTAGAGAAATTAACAAGAGTCTGATATATTGAAGGGTCGAGATATTTAGATTTTTGCACCTTGAGAAGAATTTGAAAAAGTGAAGGAATAAGACCTCTCGTATAAATCCTTGGGGTGTAGTTAAAGGTTGTATTGATTTTTGCCTATGAGTTTAGATATGACTGTGAGATGTGAACTAGTTCGGTACAGACTTACTAGGAGTTTATCATTGACTTTTATAAAGATTGAGTTTTGGTTT
>NW_006239561.1:229994-230187 GCF_000226075.1 Solanum tuberosum
TTTTACGTGGGGTTAGATTGCTCAAATTATGATAGATGACTTAAGAATGATGTACAAGGTGAGATATAATTCTACATGATTATTAAGAATTTAGAGTTGGGTTAATACTACGCTATTGATGGGAATACATAGAATGTTAAGATGTGTTACATAGACATTTGATGGTGAATAGAGGTTATGAGCTTATAGTATA
>NW_006239562.1:0-19358 GCF_000226075.1 Solanum tuberosum
AAAATCACTCCATCACAGGACGTGCATGATGATGTGACTTTGGGTTGTATGTCCTTCCACATTGAAGGGAAGTGAATTTCGTCCCACCAGGACGGAGCAGCAGCTGTCATGGTTGGTTTTGCATGCATTAACATCCCTTCAGTAGCAAGTATTGAACTACAAAATGGGAAAATTCAGTCCACAGAACAGGATCTTTTGCTCTATGATAACAATTAAAATTGTATACTTGAAATGTGTAAAAGACTTGACATCGATAGTCTCTTATTACATCTTATATTATTTTTTGTTGCAGCTGAAATCATTAAAACTGATCCAATTATGAAATTAGTTAACAGAGCAGTAGAAAATAGGGTTGTCATTCTCTCCGGTGATGACCTTATCTCTGATTTAAACATCGGGAGCGAATCCATCTGCTGAAGGTGTTGATGATGAAACAGTCAAGGTTGTTGATATTGTTGAAACTTCAGGAGCAACCTTCTTTTGACAAGAAGCAGTTTGTTGGGCGGATCCACAATATTAACATGAGGTCATTCTAGTTAATTTTGGATCCGCCTCTGGTTAGATACATAAATTATGTAGTATCTAATTCGCAAAGGCAAACATTTAGATAACATAAGTTACTGTAGGAATAAACTATGCCTTTGTAATACATAACTTGCGCCTTGCGTATTTTGTTTCAAAAGGAGCTAGAGTTTGTTCAGATAAACATGTTGCATAAGAAAGAAGCTTATTATCTGTAAAGATGAAGAAATAATCATCAATTTGATCTGAGCTTTGCTATTGAGAATGACTTATTTAATTAGTTTCCTAAGTACTATACTTGCTGCGTGCTCTTTAGAGTACGAGGCCTTGCGTGTATTTTTAACTACTTGCTGTAACAGAACATCTAGTACTCCTTTGAGCTAATCCCTTTACTGCTTTCGAGCATAAGCTCAAGAACACGTCTATTTCCTATATCTTTATTTTCCTTTAGGCAAGAATCTTTATCTTACTCTTTTACCTGGTTCTAAAAGAGCCTGACTGTCTCAGAAATTCAGTTTGTTACAAAGAAAATTATTAGTTCAATGTATAAAGGCTAATTCTGATATCAACTTTTTTGCTCTTCTTGAAGTAAACAATACCTAACTGAGTAATTACATAAAATAAGTATCTAATGTCGCAACAGAAGAAAACTAATGTCTTTATTTGCTATGATGGTTAACAAGCAGGTTTACACATGGAACTTGGAAATGCTATGATTTCTTCCCTAGCATTAACGATGTATGTCAACATGGGAGTAAAAGGGACTGCAACAAAATGAGCTTTGTCGATTTCGGGTTCCCTTTTGATCCCTTTGCATTCTATGAAATTCTATGGTTATTCCTTGCAACTGAATATGCTGAATTTGTTGAGTCACAACAGAAGAAAGCTGGAACATATAAAATGTAACAGACACTTGACGAAACAAAACAAAAATACTTTATGAAACATCACATACTATGAAAGTAAGAGCTTTTATTCGCATCCCAGCAATGCAATGGACTTGAATCCTACTAATTTCAAAAATGAAATATTAAAATTAAAAGCGTTAAGGATGAAGGAGGTAGAAAATTTATGGATATATAATATGTTATCTTCTGAAGGATAGAGATTAAGTTGAACACCTAGAGGTTACACACTATAGTAATTTCTTTTCTTGTGTCTTTTCATTCTCTTAATAATTTTGTGTTCCAATTTTACATCCATCCTCGAAAACCATGCTGGATATTGAGTTGACAACATTATGTATATTATGGACAGTCCAATAACAAATCCACAACCGTAACCCATTAGAACAGCCTACCAATTTATAATTGTTGAATCTCCTTCTTCTTCTTCTTGATCTAGCCCATATGTAGTTGTTGCTTGTGGTACCCCTTCATCACCGCCACAATCTTTTGAGAGTGGCAATCCATGTAACCCATCTTCTTGATCTAGCCCAATGTTTCCACTGAAATGGTTATCACTCAAGTCTAAATAACTTAGTGAAGGGAGGGAGAATATCCATGATGGTATAGTCCCATTCAAATGGTTTGATGACAAGAAGAGTGAATGTAGGTTTTGCATACCACTTACATTAGAAGTAATTGAACCTGTTAGGGAATTGAATGAAAAATCTAGCTCAACAAGTTGCGTCCATCTGTTAAAGGATAAGAACTCAAGTTGGCCGTCAAAGTTGTTATTTCCTAGTGATAACGACTTGAGCCCCATTCTTCTTCTTTTTTGGTGTATCATCCGGTGTCTGGTAAACACATTGGAGTCCGACTATTTTAAACTCGTGTCATGCACAGTGTAGAGCCCCATTTGGTGGGGGGGGGGGGAATGCTCTCTACCAAGGATTTTTTTATACCCAGGGCTCAAACATGAGACTTTTGGTTAAGAGATGAGCAACCTCATCCACTGTACCACATCCGTTGGTGATGAGAATATTAACTTTAACAATTGGGAACAATTATGTAATCAATTTAAATTGGGAGAAGGCATAAGTACCCCTTGAACTATAACCGAAATTAAAGGGACACACCCTATATTTACGGAGGTCCTAGTACCCCCTAAATTTTTTTCTATATATTTCTTTGCACTTTATGTGTTGACATGAAATCATAACTCTTCAATTAGCTACGCTAGTTTTTTTTTTTTTTTAAAAAAATTCTTCTTATTTTATTTGCCTTGTTTTTAAAATAAGTTGGCACACATAATATTTTTTGTTTTTCTTTGCATTGTATTTAAAATTTTTCTCAAGCATACGTAAATACGTATTTTTTTCTCTTTTTTCCTATTGATTTTATTTATATCTTTTATTTTCATTGTCTTTCTTTTGGATTTGATTTCAAATTTAATTCCAAATGTCTGATATTAATATAAGCTAATTTTGGATGGATACAAGAAAAAGTGAAGGAAATCAAATAAAACATAAAAAAATTAAAGCATTAAATATAAAGGAATTATTTTTAAAAAAAAGTATAACTGAGAATTTCAACTTTAAATACAGGCAACAATTACTTATAACCAATTAAATTCTTCTCAGAGCGAGAGTAATCTATAAGAGTATTTATTGGTGTATATGCCTTGAAAAAACTTTTCACGCCAATAAATCAAAGAGAGTTTGATTATTTAGGATAAGAATACATTGATTGGTGTATACACCATAAAAACATTTTTTCAAGTTGAAAATCCTTTAAAATTTTGATTGGTTGGGATAAGAGTGTTACTCAGTGTATAACATTGACCTAAAGGTGAAAGATTCACAAAACTTTTGATTAGTTAGGATAAGAGTATTGCTTGGTGTATAGACCTTGACAAAAACATTTCACGTCAAAAATTCATTTTTTATTAGTTAGGATAAAATTGTTATTTGATTTATGCACCATATTGTATATTAACTTGATGATGATCAAACTTATATTTTAATAATTCTAATAAATTTACATATTACCAAGTCAATGCACGAGCCATTGCAAAGAAAAGTTCAAATAAAACCAACAGAAAAATTCTATCACAAAAGTGGCTCGTATATATGTCACGCCCCTAGTCTACACCCTGGGCGGGACCGGCACTCGAAGACCATTGTTAGCCCCAAGCGAACCCTTGGCCTGGCTTACTTAACTCAGCGGAAAACTTAACTCAACAGAATAACTCCATGTAATGAAAAGGTCATAAAACAACCCAACTGATAAAATCTTGGCCAAAAAGGCAACTCGAGTCTCAAAATAGAATATTTATATATATACATAGATGAAAGACTCAATACTAACTGACTGACTGACTATGAAGCCTCTATAATACTGAGCTGGATGTTGGGACAGACCCTGCAACATCCTAATAAAACAAAACTAGGAGCACAAAATAATCGAGTCCTTCAGAATGCAAAGAGGCTCACCACTGACTCTAGAGTGCTCAGCTGGATCAACGACGTGCTGGATGCTGATCATGGGTACCTACGTCTGCATCATTATAAGATGCAGACCAACTGGCATCAGTACATTGAATGTACAAGTATGCGAGTTGGAAAGCTAAACCACAACTTAAACTTGAAAGGAGTACAAGAGAACACTTACCTTGGCTCTGTTCAACTCATGAATAACTGAACTCAAATGTAAAGCAATAAGACACATGCAATACATTAAGCTTGTAAAACAGTGTAAACAACTTAATTCATTAAGGATAAAACAATAACAAACTCAACTTTACTTATATAAAAGTAATATAACTTTAGTGGGAGATTCTTTAACCGAAAACCACCACTATGAGCCCTAGTAATGATGCAACGTTTTACCTCACATTTCCCAAGGACCATCCTATACCTTGCCGTGATATAGGACCTTACTTTACTTAGTGGATCCACTAGCTTAACTTACGTGATCATCTAAAAAGAATGACCCGTCAAGTCCCATGTTGGCTACATGGTTCTTATGGAGTGTTGAGTTAATATGAACTCGCGTCCCCAATTCGGTGCTCAATACTACTCCCAAAAATACTTTGGCTCATAAGTGTTTTAAACACATCTTTCTTTAGTTTGAGAAAAATTGCTCAAAACTTAGCCCAAAGGCTCTCTTGGAAAACATGGTTCCTTTCTTACTCAGATGAGAAAAACATTTATGAACTTCTTTGGGAATACTTAGTTCCCTAATAACTTTTGAGAAAAATGAACTCAACTCTATACTCTTTACTTAACTTGAAACTCTATACTCTTTACTTAACTTGAAACATGAACCTTAAAACGAAGTTAAAATGTTCAATAAAAACTCTTGAAAACTTTAAAGACTTGCTTTGACTTGCTTCTTAAATTCTAAGTTTGGCTCTAACTTCACTTGACTTTGATCCTAACTTTCCTCGAATTGGATTATGGATTCAAGGGTAATGATCTCATGTTTATGGATGAGTTCTTGATGTTTAGGCGTACCTTAAAGTGTTGAAAACAACTATAAAACATAGGTACATTACCAAGGACATGTTGGAAAAAGTGGGGGAATGAATGGGAAGACTTGGCGTCCTTGGCGCTCTGAGAGGCGCGGAGCGCCAGCCTTCAACCTTCAGAGAGGCCTGCTGGGCGCTCTTCATGGCGCGCCGCCCCAAGGGCTGGACTTTAGAGTCCCTTTTGGGGGGCGCTGGCTGGCGCGACGCCCCCGTCCTTTTCCCCGAAAATTTAACTTTTCTCCTTAGTTTCTCCAACTCTAAACCTTCTAAACTTCAAAGTTTCCAGCCCCAAACACTTAATATCACAAAACCCCTCAACATACAATAGATTCAACTCGAAATCACAACCGGAAACATGTACCGATACAACAAGGAACTTCAACAACACAACCAACAACTTCAACAACACCACCAACAACTTCAACAACACAACCAATCTTTTCTCGGAATTAAAATGAGTTTGGCGTGTGGGGGAATGAACCAACCCAACACTATGATCTCACATACCTTAATAGGGATCACCCCCGACGAAAACCACGACGATCTTGACGAATCCTTGCAGAATTTTTTGCACATAATTTGTGAAAACGATGTCATTCTATATATTCCCTTTCTACTACAATACAACAAGAAGAAAATTTTTAACTTATGAGAAAATTTTACATGACTTAAAGAACTGTAATTCTTGTCTTTCAAACAAACATTTTAAGGATATACATAGATATCGTTCTATGACTTGTTCTAGTGGTATAAAATTCTTTCTACACGAAAGAGAATCAGTTTTTTTTACAGTGCTGAGCAAAAGGAAGATGGAAAAGACTCTGCTGCCTTTCTTCAAATTGAGAGATTTAATGAACTCTACGACTATGCCTCTGCATCTTCTTATTTGGATTGCGTTAATTGTTTATTTTTCATATGGGGATCATTAACTGCTGCAATTTTCAATCCCAGCATAATGTCGACATGGATATATCCATTTGCGAGTTTTAGAACTTCAAGGTTGTTGATATTGTTGAAAGTTGAAACTTTCAGGCTTCAGGAACAACTTTCTGTTGACAAGAAGCAATTTTTTGGGTACATCAAAAACCTAACAACCACGTTATACACAGAGAATCAAGAAGTGATTAAGAGGAGCATTAAAGTGGATTGATGGAAGAGTCAACACATATAATTGAATGTTCGTGTTGTTATGGAGAAATTATCATTTGGAACCCGGGGTGGAGCTAGAGGGGAGACGAAGTTCATCCAAACCCTTTTGCCAAAAAATTACACTTAACATGCGTGGTCAAATTTTTTGTATATGTATATACAGTAGATGATGAATTTCCTCCATGAAAATTCTGTTTCCGATCCACCACTGATTTGGTACTGGTTATATGCTATTGTCAGTTCCAAAGGTTTGCTTTTGACAAATGTTGTGGAACAAGTTAATGTGGAATGATGTTTTGCTCATATTGCACATCCTACTTTTACTTTCTTAACTATTTATCGATCGATTGAGCATTGTGCTCCTCTGTAAATAGCCACAGTGATAGCTTAGAATTATATACTCAACATAACAGTAACAGTATATCTTAGAATTTTCCGACTATCAGGCAGTGTTTTATTTTCTGATAAGATTTTGTTCACACAATCCCGTGTTATCTGGTGGACAGTTCGGAAAGAAAACAAAGGCGAATATATTTTACGAGTAGGACGTCACTTTGCTTATGCACTAGGATAGTCACAGAAATTTACTATGAAGACAGTGTCTTCTATAGTGTGCCTACTCAAACCAGTTTTCCGCATCCAAGACTCTGTTTTGTCACCAAGGAGAGTCTTAATAGGTAGACGTTTAGCTTGTTAATGAAATTACTTACTATGTAACAAACTATTGATAAACAAAAACTAATGCTTTTATTCACAGGGAAATGCACACTTCAAAAACATCACAAACTACAAAAGAATTAGGCTTATATTTTCATCACCGGCTACATATATACTAGACTTGAATCCTGCAATTTTCAAAAATGAAAAATTAAAGTTAAGAGCTTTAAGGATGAAGGAAATGAGCAAATTCATTGATAAAGATCAAATTGAATACCTGGAGGTAACACACTAATATCTTTTCTTATGCCTTTTCATTCTCGTAAGAATTTTGTGTTCCAATTCTACATCCATTCTCGAAAACCATGCTGGATATTGAGTTGACAACATTATGTATATTATGGACAGTCCAATAACAAGTCCACAACCATAACCCATGAGAACCGCCTGCCAACTGATCATTGATGAATCTCTTCCTCCTTCTTCATCTAGCTCAACTGGATTCGTCGTTTGTGCTACCCCATCATCACCACCACAATCCTTTGAGAGTGAAAATCCACGTAACCCATCATTTCCTTGGTATGAACTGTTCTCAAACGTATCAAATTGTTTCCTTTCGGGATGCATCCAACAAGATGATTGTGAGAGAGATTTAAGACTTCAAGTGATTTGAGGGATGCAAGCTGTTGTGGAATTTCTCCACTGATTTTGTTGGATGAGAGATCCAATGATTCAAGTACAGATAACTGGTGCAGTGATGCTGGTATATCACCTTCCAAGACATTATGAGATAAGTTTAACGTACGAAGCCCAACGAGATCTCCAATAATGCTTGGGATATGACCTTCAAATCTATTCCTTGAGAGATCCATAATCATGTCTGTAGTCAAAACTCGAGGAAGTTCAAGATCCAGTCCCTTTGTTGTCACTGTCAAAGAATTCGTGTAATAATAAGAATATATATTTCCTACATACTCTCGGGTTCCACTGCTCTCATCCAATCATTTTCATGGCTTCAAAATTCTCAAAAAAGGACTCACTGGTAAATCTCCACTAAATCCATTGGCTGAGAGATCTATGACTCGAATTTGAGCAAACAAGTTATCAGTCCTTGAATCTTTTATAGGGCCATAGAACTTATTTGATCTCAAAATCAAAATCTGCAAATAAGGTAGGGCTCCCAACCATTTAGGAAATGTGTCACTCAACTCATTGTTACCTAAATCAACAACTTCCAAATATGTGCAATTGATCAAAGATTGCGGAACTTTCCCCTCTAGCTTATTCCCGTCAAATTTAATGACTATAAGTTGGTTTCCTATACTAAAAGTTGTATTAATTTTCCCGCTAAGACTATTGTTGCTTAAATCCAAAATCCAAAGTCCACTCATCTCACCCAAACATAGTGGGATTGTTCCCTCCAAATTATTGCTGCCCAAATCTAGCACTAACAGTTTTGTCAGATTGCAGATGGTTGAAGCAATCTGTCCACTGAGATTATTTCGTGAAAGGAGAAGAAATTGTAGGCCCTGCAGATCTAAGAGTGACTTTGGAATAGGACCTTGCAGCTGATTTTGTTTTAGAGAAACTCGATACAATGATTCGGAATAGAACTCCTGAATATTTTCACTTAAATGGTTATCACTCAAGTCTAAAATCCCTATTGAAGGGAGGGAGAATATCCAGGAAGGTATAGTCCCATTCAAGAGGTTTGATGACAAGAAGAGTGAATATAGGTTTTGCATACCACTTACATTAGAAGGAATGGGACCTGTTAGGGAATTGGCTGAACAATCTAATAATCCAAGTTGCGTCCATCTGTTAAAGGATAAAAACTCAAGTTGGCCATTAAAGTTGTTATTTCTAAGTGATAACGACCTGATCTTTCCAAATCTAAAGAAATCAGAAATTGGTCCTTCAAGATGGTTATAACCAAGGTCCAAAACCTCTATGTTGGTGAGATTCCAGAGAGGTTTAGGAATAGACCCTGAGAGATTACAAGAAGCTATTCTCAATCTATGCAGTGAAGTTAGATGACCAAATGATTCTGGTATCGTACCAGTAGCATTCACACCACTGAGATATAACTTCATAAGTGATGCACTGCTATTCCATTTGGTTGTGGGAAACCTAACAGTGAGCTGGGGATTGTCTGATAAATCAAGAGATTCCAAGTTGGAAAGGTGGAAAACTCCTTCGGGCAATATCCCGTATATCTGCGTGTCTGAAAGTCCTAGATTTGTTAAATAAGAAGAGAATTTAAGAGGAATGGTTGAAGAGATGTTCACAGAGCTAAGGTGGAGCACTCTTAATCGGGTCAAGTTCTTAAGGAGCAGTTCAAAATTGTGAGGTTCGAATCTAAGCTCATATGGATCACTCTCGATACTAAGAACGTGCAATTTAGAAAGATGAGATATTTCTGCTGGCATTATACCTGTAAAAGTTGAATATGACAAATCAAGATGAGTCAAACTAGAAAGCTCACCAAATTTAGGTGAAATGAACGAGTTTAAAGAGGCTACTGTTGGAATGAAACTCGCCTCGAAGTTGGCTGCGACTGAGATCAAGCTGAATCACTTGTCCTGTCATCTCGTCACACTTAACTCCATCCCATGAACAACAATCTGCGCTCTTATTCCATTTAACTGTTTTAGGATAATAACCACTATAAGAAGCATCAAGATTTATAGTAAACGTGTTTTTGAATTGAAGAAGAGCAAGGGCTTGATCATTGAGGCACAAATGAGGTAAAGATGAGGAGAAAACAAGTTGACAGAGAAACGCGCATAGCAGAAACAATGCAAGTTTTCCAATGCCCATTTTCGCGCCTCAAAATATATATCAAAATTACTAAGTAAGTGTTTCAATTCTTGCTTTGTGTCTCTATTCAGTAATTTTGATGAGGTTTATATAGCACATAGCAAAAGACAATTTTCTATTAATTTTCGATTGTCGTAAGTCTATAGAGCTTCTTCTGATAAATATTTAGTGGGGTTAGTTGTATAGTCAGTCTTTGGTGATGTTCCAATGAAAAATTGTTGGTGCATAGACCTTGACCAAAACATTTTCCAATTTTATTTTGATTGGTTAGGATATGAGTGTTGGATGTTGTACAGACCTTGACTTTCAACTAAACATATCCAAGTTGGTTTGGTCATATGCACAAAGATTACTTTTTCTAATGGTAGTGAAAACATTAATGTTAAATTCTTTTATTTTTTTGATTTTTTAAAAAAGAATTCATGTAGAGGTATATATGATCCTTTCAGCAAAATTCAGGGTATATTTGATCTTTCTCACACATGATTTTTTTTTATTCAACGTGTAGTTTGATATCGCTATTATAGATTTATTTGCTTATCATTATTTGAGTCTCTTATTCTTATTTAATTTTTTTCCCTTTCATTTTTAGTGTAAAAATATGAGAATAAAAAAAATGTGAATAGAAAAAGAGAAAAAAGTAAAAAAAAAATTAAAACTATTTTTTGCGGCTATATTGTAATTTATTTTTTGTATTTGTTAAAAAAAAATTGGATGGCTACATAAACATTTATACTTTACTTTTTCTTTATAAAACAGAGGAACAATGAAATACCAGTATTGGTGTCTAGTACTGCCGAATGCAGAGGTTTTTTCATATTCCTTTTGCTGATCAACATTGTAATAAAATTCCCTTCCGTCCAAAAAGAATTTTGCTCCACGCGGACGGGTCATAGAGTGAGTTGTATGGATATCCATAAAATCGGATTCAGAAACGAGAGAATTCCACTTGTCATATGAACTTAAAATACCTCTTTATACCTTATTAAAAACAAAGTATTGCACTTTCTACGTAATTTTGACAAGAAGCAGTTTGTTGGGCAAATTCACAATCTTAACTTGTGGTCATTCTACAAACTTTTTACCAATAAGTGTTCAATAAGAAAATTGAAGCTCAAATGTTTATATGCATTAACTGAACTTTGCAGTCGAATCCAATTAGATAACTAATAATTACACTGAATATGTAACAAGCAATTAATAAACGAAAACTAATGCTTTTATACATAGGGAAATACACTCTTCAAAAACATCACAAACTAGGAAAGTAAAAGCTTTTATTTGCATCACACTAATATCTTTTCTTGTGCCTTTTCATTATCGTAATAATTCTGTGTTCCAATTTTAAGGTTCCAGAACGTGCAATAGCAGCATTTGATGTTGAATCTGAAAAATCGAAATTATTGCATTGTGGAATGCATCTCACTGGGTGTACTCTTACGAGTTGATAGAGGTGAATGATAAATTAGCGGTCATAATTTATGGAGCGGTAAGTGGATAAATCGACTATTGGATTTTAAAGGAGACTCCGGAAAGAGAATCATGTGTTTTATATTGGTGTTATGATGTCATCAGAAAGAGCTGGAGGAAATTAGGAATCACGCATCTAATACATTTATAGTTATGTGGAGGCTTTAGATCGCCACATTCAGTGTTAAGAGTCTAATATACGGATAGTAATTAAGATGATATATGATTGTGAGTTCCGTTATATGGGATTTGTTAAAGATTTTTAGCATGTTCTGTCTTATTGTCAAATATCTATACATCAATACGAATATGAACCGAAATTATAGGACTGAATTAGGATCAACCATCACACAGAAAGACCATGTCAGCCAGATAAGTCTTGCTATGTTTAACGAACACTTTATGAAACATCTCAAACTATGAAACAAAACACAAACACTTTATGAAACATCACAAACTATGAAATCAAAAGCTTTTATTCGCATCCCAGCAAAGCAGTGGACTTGAATCCTGCAATTTTCAAAAATGAAGAATTAAAGTTAAAAGCTTTAACGATGAAGGAGGTAGAAAATTTATGGATGTATAAAATATAATCTTCTGAAGGATAGAGATTAAGTTGAATACTTGGAGGTTACACACTAATGTCTTTTCTTGTGCCTTCTCATTCTCGTAAGAATTTTATGTTCCAATTCTACATCCATCCTTGAAAACCATGCTGGATATTGAGTTGACAACATTGTGTATATTATGGACAGTCCAATAACAAGTCCACAACCATAACCCATGAGAATCGCCTGCCAACTTATCATTGTTGAATCTCCCTCTTCTTCTTCTTGATCTAGCCCATATGGAGTTGTTGCTTGTGGTACCCCTTCAAACACACGCAATTTTTTTCTTTTCATTTTTTACCTTCTTTCATTGGTTTCTATTTATTTTATGTTCAATGTCTTTGCTTTGAATTTGATTTCAAATTTAACTCCAAATTTCTGATATTTATTATAAGTTCATTTTGGACATATGTCAAAGGCTAAAGGAAATCAAATAAAACATAAGAAGATTAAAGCGTTAAAAATAAATGACACTTTTTAAAAAAAAAATTACATGTAATTGAGAATATTAGCTTTAACAATAGGAAATAATTATTTAATCAATTTAAATTCTTCTCAAAACCACCGTCGAATAGTATTAATTAGTGTATATGCCTTGAAAATTCTATCACTTATAATGCATTTTGTTTGATATTTTAGTATATATTAGACGAAAATTTCACAATTTTCAAGTCTATGCAAGTAGTCCTGGTCCAATTATTACACATTATTAGTCTTACCAAAGTATTATACAATATTACATAACGTAGTATAATGCATCGTGGAGATTAACTTTAATTTAATGGTAGTCAAGTAGGAAATAATTAGTTAATCAATTAATTTTTTAGAAGACAAACAAAAAAGAAGAAAAGTCTATAACAGTATATGGTGATGTATGGGCCTTGACAAAACAATTGATTTGAAAATTCAAAAAAAAAGTTTGTTTAGTTAAGATAAGAGTGTTAGCTATGTATGCACCTTGATTTGAAAGGTAAAAAAGAAATTCCATAAAAAAATCACTTCAATTTTTGATGGGACTGATTCATTAAGTCCAGATAGACAAATATTGTAAACCACCAATAGATGTGATGGATTGAATGTAATTTTAATAAGGTATATTGTGAACCGCAAATTAAGCAAAGAAAAATCTACTATTGTCCCACCAGGAGGGGTCATAGAACGACAACTATGGATATCCACAAAATTTGAATAGAATACAAGAGAATTACAGGATCTGGAAATGTACACGCATTAACGACTTAACAGAAAGCCATGAGAATATTTCAAACATTATTTCGTGAGGAATTGATACTTTTTTCCGACAAAATTCATCTTCTTACTGGCGGCTAAATATTGCATGTAATTCTCTTGACTTTTAAAATAAATAATTAGTTTCAAGATTATTTATCTCACCATTTATACTAAAATGACAGATAAGATATCCCTGGTAGAGTCCATTTATATAAATTAACAATGGAAAGAGTGTATATAAATAAATAAATGTTGGAGTCACTCCTAGAATCAGATACTTAGGCTAATTGGGAGACTAGGATTGTTTATATAAATTAACAATGGAAAGAGTGTACGGATTGGGGTTTTTTCTCTGTATTTGACAAAGCTAACTAATTGGGATTTGTAATTCTCATTCGGATGATCAATAAAATGAATTAATTGTCTAAAATGAAATAATCACTATATATTACTTCAAAAATGGATTACGATTTTACCCTTTAGCTTAAAGATTATTCCTTTAACGGCCTTCGCGCTAGCGCGCTTAATCAATCAGTTGGTTTTTTCCTAATCCCATCGGCCATAACGTGGTCTATCTGGGTTGGTCTAACTCCTTGGCTTGGATATGGTTATTATTCCCGGGTCACAGTAAGAAAGGATAAACTATATATAATAAAGACAAAATTAAGCACATTCATTTTCTGTACAAAATTTGGACATTTATTCTTAGTTATTATAATATAACTAACGTTTCCCATTGTATTTCATTATAACAGACTAGAATCACGCAACACACGTTGCTTGTGTGCTTCCTGCTAGCGAGAGAGAAAAAAAAGAGCGATAAGGTTCAGTTCAGATTTGATAGTTTACCGCATGGGAGCAGATTCCCCAAAAAATCTGTGCGAATTAATTTTAAAAAGTCCAGTCATTATTAGTAATGGAATCATAATTAACAGTCAGTCTTTTTCACTACCCTTATATAAATATACATGTAGAATACATAATGTAATTTATAATATTTTTGTATCCCAACAAAATTAATGTAATGTCTGTTATTGAGCACATATAAGTTGAATATTATAATCGAGATTGATTAAATGAAGGTAATAATTATCCATAATTGTTATCTTTCACATTTTCAATGTTATCGGTTCGTCCTTTGAGTTTGCATATCTTTTAATTTGCACTTTATATAAGTAAGATGCCAAAATGTAAAGTTATTTGGTTCTTTTCCTTTTTCTCCACAACAGTCTACTCTTTTTGTTTGTTGTATTTTGCTCACCTCCAGAAAAAATGTTCAAGTAAATATATTTTTTTTCGATAAAAAAAAAGTGTATTACTGCCAATTGCTACAATTTAATTGCTTATATATCTATGGTCTAGGTTGGATGTTTTATTGTACGTTATCTAATTAATTTATTTCTACTTTGTTGGTAATCAATTATATTTTCAACATATTTGAGGCAGAAAGAGGTCTCCATGTATATATTTGTAGCTTTTACCAGAAAATGTTTTTTTCCCCATTATTTATTATAAATATTCATGAAACCGTCTACTCTTGTTTATGCATATTTTCATCAAGTAACACTTTCTATTTTATTGAACTTTAAGAAATTGTTAGCTTATTTAATTTTTAATTATCATTATTTTATGATATTTGTATTGAACATTTGATAGATGTTAAATGTTAGACATGTTTCATGTTATATATTATAATACAACTATATTTGTACAATATAAATTTTCTTAATAGAGTATATTGAATTATATTTTGTTATGCTAATTTTATTTTATTCTTTTTCTGTTATAAGATTATTAATTCTTTTTTACTTACTATAATTGTGATATTTATGAAAAAAAAGGGTACTAATCTAACTTTCGTTGGATATTTTGTAAATTATAAATCCATACCTTGAACTGTAATTTTATTGTATAATATAATTCTTTTTAAATAAATTATGTGATAATAAATATAGGATATACGTGCGAAGCAGTCAAAATATGTTATGTTTGAAAGACAAGAAAACAAAAGGAAAAGAAAAATGGCTTCTAAGCTATGGTGAAAAATAAACAAGCTTCCATTAATCTTATTAATTATAGTCTTCCAAAATTAATTAGAGATGAACCATAAATAGAAAATAAAGAAAAAAATGGACATAATTAGATAAACAGAAGATATGAAAATTACAATAAATGCTGAAGTCAATAATATTGGAACTATTCATTGTACTCTTTGTACTCCTTGTTGCACATGG
Source organism: Solanum tuberosum (assembly GCF_000226075.1). Taxonomy (NCBI): domain Eukaryota; kingdom Viridiplantae; phylum Streptophyta; class Magnoliopsida; order Solanales; family Solanaceae; genus Solanum; species Solanum tuberosum. Next base: position 15,104 of record NW_006239562.1, read on the forward strand.
TAGTACTCTACATTTTTTTCCTCTTTGATAGGAAGTTTTGAATTACTCCTTCGTGCTTCTATATTTGTCTAGTTTGTATTTTGCGTATATTGTGGAGGGTCAAAATTGGGTGTCAACATCTGTGTGACATTTAGGTCACGTGTTTAAACTTTTTTAGATTCTGCTAATGCAAGATGCTTTGTGCACCAGGTAACCTTTTTTTTTAAAGGAGAAAGAAAGTATATAAGAGTGATAATCTGTGTATAGACTTTGACGAAAAAATCTGTATCCATCTCAATGTGTGCGAAGACCATTTAATCTAGCAATAGTCAAGTAAGAAATAATTATTTTATCAATTTAAATTCTTAGAGAAAAAGAAGAAGAGAAGAAAGAGTCTATAAGATTATTAATTGGTGTATAGACTTTGTCAAAAAAGTTTAATTAGTAAAATTCCAAAACAATAGTGATAGGTTAGGATAAAAGTGTTGGTTGATGTATAGACCTTTAACTTCTAAGTCAAAACTGCCAACATTTTTTTTCTTTTTTGATAATCTAGAATGAGATTTTTTAATTTTAGTGTGTTCTTTTAATTTTGGAGATAAAATAAGGTATGAGTCACGACAGAATGCTTCGATGTTATGTTTGTTGGGTGTACAAATAAAGTCCCGCATAAGAAGTTGATAAGAAGAAGATATGTTCTAAACTGCTTTAATCAATTTAAAGTCTTCTCAAAGCCACCGTCGAATAGTATTAATTAGTGTATATGTCTTGACAAAAACTTCTCAAGCCAATAAATCAAAAAGAGTTTGATTAATTAGGATAAGAATACACTGATTATTGATGTATAGACCTTGACAATAAAACTTTAAGTAAAAAATCCTTTAAATTTTTTGATTGGTTGGGATAAGAATGTTACTTGGTGTATAGAATTTGACTTAAAGGTAAAGATTCCTAAAACTTTTGATTAGCTGGGATAAGAGTATTTCTTGGTATATAGACCTTGAAAAAAAAAATATCAAGTCAAAAATCATTTTTTATTTGATTGGTTAGAATATATATATATATAAGAGTGTTATTTGGTTTATACACTTGATTCAATATTAACTTAACTATGATCAAACTTTTATTCTAATAGTACTTCTAATGAATTTACATATTCCCAAATTAATGCTTGAGTTATTGCAAAGAAAAGTTCAAATAAAAGCTACAAAAGAAAAATTCTATCACTTATAATGCATTTTGTTTGATATTTTAGTAGACGAAAATTTCACAATTTTCAAGTCTCTGCAAGTTGTTTTGGTCCAATTATTACATTATTAGTCTTACCAAAGTATTATACAATACTACATAACGTAGTATAATGCATTGTAGAGATTAACTTTAATTTAATGGTAGTCAAGTAGGAAATAATTAGTTAATCAATTAATTTTTTAGAAGAAAACAAAAAGAAGAAAAGTCTATAACAGTATATGGTGGTGTATGGGCCTTGACAAAACAATTGATTTGAAAATTAAAAAAAAAGTTTGTTTGGTTAAAGATGAGAGTGTTAGCTGTGTATGCACCTTGACTTGAAATGTCAAAAAAAAATTCAATAAAAGAAATCACTTCAATTTTTGGTGGGACTGAATCATTAAGTCCAGATAGACAAATACGGTAAACCATCAATAGATGTGGTGGATTGAATGTAATTTTAATGAGGTATATTGTGAATCGCAAATCAAGTTAAAAAAAAGTCTACTATTGTTGCTTTGGAGTAATCAATTATAAGGAGGATATACGTGACAATGAATTTTATTGTATAATATAATTATTTTAAAAAAAATTATGTGACAATGAATATAGGATATACGTGCGAAGCACGTGCTCAAAGACTAGTCAAAATATGTTATGTTTGAAAGACAAGAAAATAAGAGGAAAAGAAAAATGGCTTCTAAGCTATGGTGAAAAATGAACAAGCTTCCATCAATCTTATTAATTATAATCTTCCAAAATTAATGAGAGATGAACCATAAATAGAAAATAAAGAAAAAAATGGACATAATTAGATAAACAGAAGATATGAAAATTACAATAATGATGAAGTCAATAATATTGGAACTGATCATTGTACTCTCTGGTACTCCTTGTTGCACATGGTAGTACTTTGCATCTTTTTCCTCTTTGATCGGAAGTTTTGAATTACTCCCTTTGTGCTTCTATATTTGTCTAGTTTATATTTTGCACTCTCCTTACAAAAAAAATATTAATTAAGTATTTATTTTACCAATTTAATTTTATTGATGTTATTTTGACATTTTAAATTCGACCACTAATACTCCAATTAATTTAAATAATAATTACTTAATGATAAGGATAAAATTTAAAAATAATCAATATAAGACAATGATAAGATGTAAAATTAATTAACTATATACACTCTCGATTCTTCAAATTTCTGGTTCTTATTTGCATCTTTTTTCTCATTCTTTAGTAATTCAAGCATACTAAACAAAAGAGGATTTTTTTTTTCAATCATCATTATATTTTACTTTTATCAAACATAACTAGATTAAGAATCAAAATCTAGGACTGAACATAGGAAAAATCAATTTTATCACAAATTCAAGAAAAACAAAAAGTGAGTACAAACATTGCTAAACTAAGAAGAACCACATATTGGTTAGAGATGGTTCGTAAATTCAGAACCAAGAAAATAGATTAAATGAGAAAATGTGATTTGAATAGAATCAAACTCACCTTCACATAATTGAGTCCTCTATAGTAGGAGACTTAATGAGCAAAACTAAATTGAATAAAATGAGAAAGTGAATCAATATCCTCTTCGTCGTGTTTATATTCCTCTTGGATGTTGAGTTATTCACTTAATAATTAGATTGAATGAAGAAGCACAATAGGGTTTCCCTTACTGGTCTGAATGCCTCTTTTTGGACGCCAAGATACTCTCCTAAAAAATTGAATTGAAATGATGAAGTGAATGAGGGTATCTCGCGCTTTATAGTCTATTCTTGGAAACTGGGTTATTCCCATGAAACCTTATTTGTTCAATTTTGATCATTCAAATTTGCTACTTATCAATAAAGACGAGAATGACTTCTAAATTTCAACGATATGGACTATTCGAGTTTTATATCAACTAGTTCCTGGACACGTGTGTTGCACGTGAGTCCTTAGTTATTTTTTATAGATCTATTAGAACAGTTAAATGCGGGCCGCAGAAAGAGATAAACGATTGAAAATTTGGAATCATGAAAATCTAAGGGCTAAATGCAAAGTGCTTACTATGGGGAGAAAAGGAAACAAAAGTATTAATAACTAGGTAAATTGCCCATGCTTCGCACGGGATTGAACTATTTTACTAAGCTTACATATGGTCATTTTGTAATATTCATATGTTCGATACATACACTACATTGTCAAAAACATTTTATCTTAAGGTAAAACATTCTTCTGAAATCTTAAAGTGCAATATTTTTTTAATTTTTGTTTTTTGTTATACAAAAATTATGAGCCATAGAGAGATTTTAAGTATAAGAAAGAAGTCTAAGAAAATCTCCATGGAAATAGTTGGTCAGAAGTAATAAAATTCCAAGAAGTTATAAAGAACAACATCATATATCAAAGAAGAGACCAAAAAGCCTCGAACAACAAGACTCCCAAGTAAAGTGGAACATCATGTCCATACAAGAACATAATTAACTAAATTCAAATGGAGGACCTTCGACTCCTTTCTTATGAACCTCCATCAATCTATTTTTTATTATAGTATGTTGTATTATGTATATGTTAAAAATGACCATAAAATTGTGAGTATCATAAATGTTTTTCCTCATTGTCTCATAATAGCCATTACTATTGCCAGGATTGAGAAGTGAAGAAATATGGGAAAAACTTTTACTTGGAGAGCCTTGCAAGGAATTGATAATAAACCAAGTTTTTTTTTATGAGCTTTTTTTCGAGCCTTTGTAGCTGTGTTTTTCTTCATTATCTGCTGGAAAAAATTTAGTAATTTTCTTCAATATAGACAATAGTATGTATACCTCAATCCATACAAAATGTTTGTACCTAAGAAAAAAATAATAATATACTAACTGTGGCAAGCAAGAGAGCAATCTATTTGGTTCTTTTAACAAACATCATCATTGGTTCCATATTAGTAATCACATATTTATTGTTGTATGCTATCAAATATAACACAATCCACAAGCAATTTCCCCAAAAAGTATATGGAGAAATCTGTAAAAAGGGACAAAAGAGAAGATAAATTTTCAATCATCCT
>NW_006239562.1:19513-19997 GCF_000226075.1 Solanum tuberosum
AGCTTTGAGAAATGGAACACACTTCATAAGAAGCTTAATACATGTATATGTATTTGACTGTCTTATTGAAAAAAAACCTACAAATAATAGTGGCAGAAATAAAAGATTTGTTTACTAAAGAACCAAATGTAATGAATTCAACCATTTTAAAAGTGTTGTGAGTTGTGGGCGGAGAGGTGCAAGAGTAGTAATGTCGCATTGCAATTAAAATCAATTTTCATTGTTTATATGAAGAAAACTAAAGAAAGGGACAAAAGAGAAGATAAATTTTCAATCATCCTTGCTGAAATTTTTTAACAGATGTAAAAGAAATTCACCAAGATAGAAAAAAGGAATTTCCATTGTTACATGAATTACTTTGACTTATAGGAAAGATTAAACTCCATGAAATTGGAGGAAGAAAACTTTGAAGAATGAAACAAACTTCATAAGAAGCTTAATTAATGAATTTGAATTTGACTACCCTATAGCGGAAAAAAAAAAC
>NW_006239562.1:20107-20196 GCF_000226075.1 Solanum tuberosum
TTTCATAAAAGTCATATTTTTTCATAAAAGTTGCAACTCTTCATAAAAGTCACTACTTTTCATACAAGTTACAACTTTCAGAAAAGTCA
>NW_006239562.1:20480-28976 GCF_000226075.1 Solanum tuberosum
ATATATATATATATATATATATATATATATGATATATTATTAAATAATATCTAATATAGTATGTATAGTAGTGCATAAATTTCGGTTAAATCGAAATACGAAAATTATGTAACTGAAAATCAAACAGAAAAACCGAAGTTACAGAAAATATGAATTGAAAAATTAAAAAAATTGGTTCGGTTCGATATTTTATTTTTTCAGTATTTATGACAAGCCCTGGTTCAAATTCTATAAAAACATGTGTGTAATATGTAATAAAATTCAATAATTATAAATTAAATACTAGTTTTTGGACATGTGCATTATACGTGTGTGCTATGTGATTTTCTTATCAATTTGTTAAACTAATTAAAATTGCATATAATAAGTAACAAAATAGAATAATTACAAATAAATTCTTAAAAATATGAGGAAAAAACACCAAATGGTGGGCGTATTTTAATGTTTAAATTTAATTCCTTTTAAGTAGCCAATTGTAAATTTGGAACTTCAATTAGCAAATAACAATTTTCAACAAAGTCACAAATGAACTAATTTCTGCTCAGTGCAGACTTAAGACAATTAAAAATTCATAGAAAATTAAATTAAACAGCCTAATAGAGAAAAAAACACACAAAAAAATAAAGAGAGAAAAAAATACAGAATACACATCCTTCTTAATCCCTTAACCATTACAATATTGATGAAAAAAGAAATACATAATTAATATATAATTTTCTATTATTGACATCTTCTTTCTCTTTCTTTTGTAATTCGAACATATTGAACGTTCTATACTATAAAATATAAAAGACAAAATCTATCAGCAAATTTATTGAATTAATTACTCATGCCCACTCAAAGTTAAATCCTTCCTCCATTCTAATTAGTTCAAAGTTGAAAAACGACTAAAATTAATTTTTATCAATTCTAGAAATTCGAATCAAGAAAGAATGTAGTTTTTTTTTCTTTTGATAAAATTAAGCAGAACAATAATTAAGAAACAAAAAAAGAAAAAATGTTTTTTTTTCAATCATCCTTATCAAACTTAACTAGATTAAGACATACTCATACAAAGTTGTGGTTTAAAAAACTCCATAAGATAAAAAAACAATCAAAGTTTAGGACCGAACATAGGAAAAATCAATTTTATCACAAATTCAAGAAAAGCAAAAAAGTGAGACCTCATATATGTTAGAGATGGTCCATAAATCCAGAACCAAGAAAATAGATTAAATTAGAAAATCAAACTTACCATCACATAATTTGAGTCCTACATACATAGTACGAAACTTAATGAGCAAATTCGAATTGAATAAAATGAGAAAGTGAATCGATGTCCTCTTCGTTGTGTTTATATTCCTCTTGGACGCTGAATTATTCACTTAATAGTTGGATTGAATGAAGAAGCACAATAGTGTTTGCCTTATTGGCTCGAATGTCTCTTTTTGGTTTGCCAAGATATTGTCCAAAAAATTGAATGAAATGGTGAAGCGAATGAGGGTATCTCGCATTTTATAGTCTACTCTTGGACACTGAGTTATTACCTTCAAAACCCTCATTGGTTCAATTTTGACAATTCAAATTTTTTTAATTATCAATAAATTAGACGAGAAGGACTTCTTAATTTAAATGATATGGACTATTAGATTTTGAATTATTTGATTTCTGAACACATGCACTGCACGTGTGTCCCTTGTTACTTTTTATAGATTTGTTATAATGGTTTAAATGCGATGAAAGCATGCTTGTAATGAGTAATAAAATACAATAATTATAACCCAATCTTTAAACTACTAAATTCTGGACACGTGCATTGCACGTGTATGTTTTGTGATTTTTTTAATAGATCTGTTAGACTGATTAAAATTGCATGTAATGAGAAATAAAATACAATAATTACAATAAAAATTTTAAAATATGACAAGGCATATTTTAACGGTTAGAAGTAATTCTTTTTAAGTAGTCAACTTGTAAATTTTGAACTTTGCTTAGTAGTTAACAAACTTTCAATAAAGTCATAAATGGCTAATTTCACTCAAATTAAAAATACACTTACGGCGATGAAAAAATCATAGAAAATTAAATTAAAGAAATATAATAGAGAGAAAACACACAAAAAATAAACATAAAAGAAAAATACAACATACATATCCTTCTTAAGATTTCAATCATAACATTATAGATGAAAAATAGAAATATAGAATTAGTACATAATTTTCCGAGTTCTTGTCGATTCCTTCTCTCATATCCATCAAAATTCAAGAGTATTCTACATCGAGTCAAACTAAAGCATGAATCAAATAGTGCAACAATGATATAAATGTTTCACTACTTTTACTATAGAATGAAAAGGATAAAATTTACTAGGGATCTGATGAAACAAAAAGATAAATTTATATAGATAATAGTTGAAGAATACCAAAAAAAAAAAAAAAAATGAAAAGTAAATATTTTGAAATTTGAATATGAGAAATATGAGAGCTATAGATATTACGAGTAGCAATTAAATATGTAATTAGATATGAGATATGAAGATTAATATCTAATGAAAATAAAATAGAAAAATAATAAATATATAAGTGGGTACATTATTAGGATCTAGATTTACTTTGTATTAATATTATTTTTTTTATTACATTTTTTGTTTTTACTCATTTTACTATCTGATGAAGAAAAGAAAACGAAGCTCACAGACATTAAGCTTGACAATGGATATTTCTTCTAAAGTAATATAATTGGAAATCCCCAAAACTATAAGTAATGTGGACTTCTGCAACTATGTTTACATTAAAAAATAATAAATTTGAACTCAAACTCAAATTAATAATGAAATAACATATTATTTGGAGTTTTGAATTTGAAAGACATAAAAAAAATAATGGAGATTATTAAAAGTAAGAGTTGTGAAGATGAGAATGTATGAAATAATGATATAAAATTAATAAATATTATTAGTTGAGAATGTATGAAATAAAGATATAAAATTAATAAATATTATTAGAATAAAAGTTATGAAAATGAAGAGGTATTAACTATAAAGTTGATTTTCAAAATAAATAATTAAGAAAAAAAAAATACTTTAAAGTAGATGATTATATATGTAGTGAAATGGAGGGGAAAATGCCCAGAAATTCAACTTTTGACTTAGTAGCTTTACCACTTTTAGTATTTAGTGTAGCAATAATAATATAATATGATTAGTATTTAATATTAAATTAATTTAATATTTTATAACTTTTTTTTGGTAATATAGTAATTCAATCTTACACTTTGGAGATTCTCATTTTAAAAATATATAATGATATATGATAGATGGGATAATGTATTTTGCTAATTTACTGAACATATAAAATAATTTTTTAAAATAAGTTAATTCTCTCAAAAATCATTTATTTAAGAAAATATTTTCATTTATACCAAACACACCAGTATATGAATTTTTTTATTTTTTTTTTTGTGCTTATAGCATCTGGAAAAAGTTAATCTATCATTGATAATAATGTTGTACAAAGAAAAATTGTCTTATCATATATAGACTTAATCGCCACAAGAATCTACTAAGAAAGAGAATTAGAAAAACAGTATTTGGGTAATGTTCTTTATCCAAATTAAAGATAAAAATAAATATTTGGGGTGTATAAGTTGGTGAAAATATTTTTTAATTTTCTCATGTTCAGCGGATCAAACTTTTCGAAAAAAATACTTTTTCTAGGCAATTAGTTCCGTAAAATGAGAAAAATAATTTTCTTCATTGGTTTTTTCATCTCCACCCTCCAACATATCTCATCTTCACCCAACTCTCGTAGCTCCCCATATTTATCCCCTTACTCTCCTACTTTACCTCCTATACTATTTATCTAGATTTTATAAAAAATAAAATAAAATATATATATATATATATATATATATATATATATATATATATATATATATATATATATATATATATATATATATATATATATATATATATATATATATATATATATATATATAATATTTTATGCTTACGTACACTTAGAATAAATAAAAAATTTACTTATTTTTCAGAAAAATATTTCCTTCACACCAAACACACCCTTTGATCTCTTCTCCATTTCCAAGGGTATTTAAATTAAAATCAATATATTTTCTTGTATGTTTCACACAAGACAATATTATTACCTAGTGATTTAATATCTCTCTTTTTTTCTCCCCCTATATATAAAATGTGATAGTTAAATCCTCAGTCACAAAGAATCAACAAATACAGTTCAAGAAATGGCTAAGTCTCAAATTTACTATACAGCCTTTCTTGCTCTTCTCTTTTGCTTCCTCATGATTGCATCAATGGGTGAGTATCTTGCTTCTCACGTTCATGATATTCCACGTCATGTTTAGAATTTTTTTCTTCATGACATGCTATAGTCCTGAATATCTTTCAGTGATCTTCTAACCTTAAAAGAGCGTTCGGCCCCCAACATTTGAAACAATATGCTTCATATACTCTACTCCTACCGTCTCAATTTATATATCTTTTGAATGTTGAAAGTCAAACGAGTTTTGTTTAACCACAATATTTTCACGTGCCTTTTAGATATCTTAAATTATTAATTTTTCTGACTTAAAATGTGTAAAATTTGTTTCAAATGGAAAACTTAAAGATTCCCTATCGAATTCACGGTCAAAATTTAAAAATTTGACTTTGAAATTTAAACGATGTCACATAAATTGAAACAAAAAAAGTAATATGGGAGAACCACTAACCTATTGACCAACTTTTGTTGTTGTCCCCACTAAATCAACTTCAATCTGAACTACTATTCTAATAAAGTCTTTCCAAGATATAGGATATCCTTTTTGTGACATATGCACTTAAACTTCACTCACCCTCTTTTTCTCCATCCCAATTCAATATTTAATTAATCTTGAAGGTCTTCGTTTTTACGTAGAAGCAAACTCTCAAATATGATATTGATTGGTTCTAAAGTCCATTTAATATTTCCTTCATCTTAATTTATGTGATAGTATTTGACTAAAAATAAAAAAATTAAAGAAAGATTTTTAAAATTTGTGCAATTTAAAATAAGTCATAGATATTTGTGCAATTATTAATCATTTCATTAAGGTTAAAACATTACAACAACAACATATTCAATATAGTCTCACATATAGTGATGTCCGGAGAAAGTAGAGTACACACGGATCGTACCCCTACCTCAAAGGTAGAGAGATTGTGATTGACCTTCGACTCTAAGGAAAAACTGTCTAAAGCAATAAGTAACAAAAGTAAAAATGTGTCATCTTTTTTAAGACTGACAAAAAATGAAATGAACATATAACATAAATATAGACGAAAGAAACAATTATTTTCTTAATATTATTAATTAAACTAATACTCTCTTTTTTCTTACACAGAGGTAGAAGCACTTGGTTGTGAAAAGCCAAGCACAACATGGTCAGGGCCTTGTTTCTTTAGTGATGAATGTAACAATCAATGCATCAATTGGGAAGGAGCTATTCATGGAGAGTGTAGTTTTGCACTTGGTCCTGAATGCTTTTGTTACTTTTGTTGATAAATTATCATCATCTAGATTGATGCTATGTATGCAAAAATTAAATTAAAAAAATAAAAGATAACATGGAGTTTGTAATAATGTGAGACAATTAAATAACAAATGAACAAAGTCATTTATCTAAAGTATATAAATATAAATAAATAAATTGTTAATTTGTTCTTAATAATACCAACAAACATACACAACGTAATTACACAAGTGAGGTCTGAAGAGGATATTGTGCACAGATCGTATCCCTATCTTGAGAGGTAGAGAAGTTGTTTCCTATAGACTCCCGTCTCAAGAAAATAACAGAAGCAAAGAAACCAAAGCAAATATATTGAACAAGGCATGATGACAAAGCATTCAAAAGAAAACAGTAATTAAAACAAAATAATACGATAACTGTTGAACAAAGAATAATAAGAAGTATACGGAACCAACGTAATAAATTGTTACTACTGTCACTACTAAAGAAACAAGAATTAGTGACGGATAAACTTTATAGATAAACAATAAAATTCATCTCTGACAACAACTTACGATTTTTTTGTTATATATATATATGAGCTATTTAAAAATGGAATAGGGTTAAATCCAATTTGGGGTCCTAAGTTACTAGAAACAAAGGTTTTCCCTACCATAAATTAACAAAAATGTGTGTTATAAAATATAATTTTTCCACTAAACTAATTCACTAGGAAAACACATGGTGGGAAATAGATTCTCATTGAAATACTAGGAATAACCACTAAATAAACCAACTTGTCCAACTCTTATTAAATCTTTAATTCTCAGTTTTTTTAATAATTTGTTTAATTACTTCTATTAAAAGAATATACATACACGGGTCGAAACGAATTGAATTAAGTGGATCATTAACCCGTCCAAGCATAAGTGAATTAAGCTGACTATGATTTTATGAGCTAATTTTGTCGTTCTTATTAACACAAGTTTGAATGAAAAGTCAAAAGATAATCTCCAATTATCTTGACAATTTTTTCCTACTATATTTCTCTTGTTTTTACTAGGAGTATAATAATATCCTTTTTCTTTAGCTTTATATTGTTATTTAAATGCATAAATTATGTCACTTTCCTCTGATCAAGGTGAAAATAGTATTTAGCTAATGTTAGTTAATTACAACCATTGCCAAACACCACTTTTCCCATATTTTACGTTTAACCAAAGATACAATAATGTTAGATATTTGTTGTAAAAAAAACATATTATTACACAACAACGAAACAAATAAATTGTATCAAAGTTACTATAGAAAGGTAAAAGTATAAAAGAAAGAGAGCAAGACCCAGAAGGCTCGTAGCTACCATGATTACACCAAACACACTCTTATTTCCTTCACACCAAACACGCTCTTTTATCTCTTCTCCATTTCCAAGGGTATTTAAATTAAAATCAATATATTTTCTTGTATGTTTCACACAAGACAATATTATTACCTAGTGATTTAATATCTCATTTTTTCTCCCCCTATATATAAAATGTAATAGCTAAATCCCCAGTCATAAAGAATCAACAAATACAGTTCAAGAAATGGCTATGTCTCAAATTCACTATACAGCCTTTCTTACTCTTCTCTTTTGCTTCCTCATGATTGCATCAATGGGTGAGTATCTTGCTCCTCGCGTTCATGATATATATCATGTCATTTTTCATAATTTTTTTCATGACATGCCATAGTCTTGAATATTTTTAAGTGATCTTCTAACCTTAAAAGAGCGTTCGGCCCCTGACATTTGCAACAATGTGCTTTATATACTCTACTTCTTTTGTTTCAATTTATGTGATACCTTTTGAATGTCAAAAGTCAAACAAGGTTTGATTAACCATAATCTTTTCATATAACTTTTAAATATCTTAAATTATTAATTATTGTAACTTAAAATATATGTAAATTTTGTTTCAAATGGAAAACATAAAGATTCCCTATCGAATTCACGGTCAAAATTTAAAAATTTGACTTTGAAATCTAAACGATGCCACATAAATTGAACCAAAAAGAGCAATATGAGAGAACTACTAACCTATTGACCAACTTTTGTTGTTGTCCCCACTAAATCAACTTGAATCTGAACTACGATTCTAATAAAGTCTTTCCAAAATATAGGATATCCTTTTTGTGACATACTCACTTAAACTTCACTCACCCTCTTTTTCTCCATCTTAATTCATTATTTAATTAATCTTGAAGGTCTTCGTTTTCACGTAGAAGCAAACTCTCAAGTCTAATATTGATTGGTTCTAAAGTTCATTTAATACTTCACTCATCTTAATTTATGTGATGATATTTGGCTGAAAACTAAGAAGTTTAAGAAAGAAAGATTTTAAAAAAAATTCTGCAATTTAAAATAAGTCATAAATATTTGTGCAATTATTAATCATTTCATTAAGGTTAAATCATTACAACAACAACATACTCAATGTAGTCCCGCATATAGTGATGTCCGGAGAAAGTAGAGTACACACGGATCGTACCCCTACCTCAAAGGTAGAGAGATTGTTTCTGATTGACCCTTGACTCAAAGGAAAAACTGTCAAAAGCAATAAGTAACAAAAGTAAAAATGTGTCATCCTTTTTAAGACTGACAAAAAAGGAAATCAACATATAACTTAAATTTAGACAAACGAAATAATTATTTTCATATTATTATTAATTGAACTAATACTTATTTTTTTCTTATACAGAGGTAGAAGCACTTGGTTGTGAAAAGCCAAGCACAACATGGTCAGGACCTTGTTTATTTAGTGATGAATGTAACAACCAATGCATCAATTGGGAAGGAGCTATTCATGGAGAGTGTAGTTTTGCACTTGGTCCTGAATGCTTTTGTTACTTTTGTTGATAAATTATCATCATCTAAATTGATGCTATGTGTGTACAAAAAATAAAATGGCATAATACATATATTGGACCTTAAACTTGGCTTCAAATTTTAACTTTGACCTCCAACTTTCA
>NW_006239562.1:30611-54223 GCF_000226075.1 Solanum tuberosum
ATAGTTAAGGTTTTTATTTGTGCATTTTAAAGGTGGGAGGTCAAAGTTAAAATTTGAAGCCAAGTTTAAGGTCAAATATATGTATTATCCCAAATAAAATAAATAAAAGATATACATGAAGTTTGTAATAATGTGAGAGAATTAAATAACAAATGAGCAAAGTCATTTATCTAAAGTATATAAATAAATTGCTCTGGCAAGATAATTTGTTCTTAATAATACCAACAACATACGTAACGTAATCACACAAGTGATGTCTGAAGAGGGTACTGTGCACAAATCGTATTTCTATCTTAAGAGGTAGAGAGGTTGTTTCCAATGCTCAAGAAAATAACAGGAGCAAAGAAACCAATGCAAATATATTGAACAAGGCATGATGACAAAGCATTTGAAAAAAAAAAGAATAGTAATTAAAATAAAATAATATGATAACGGAAGAACAAGGAATAATAAAAAGTATAAGGAACCAACGTTATGAATTGTTACTAATGTCACTACTAAAGAAACAAGAATTAGTGACGGATAAACTATATAGATAAACAACAAAATTCATCTCTGACAACAACTTATGAATTTTTTTTGTTATATATATATATACGAGCTATTTAAAAACGGAATAAGGCTAAATCCAATTTGGGGTCCTACGTTACTAGAAACAAAGGTTTCCCTACCATAAATTAACAGAAATTTGTGTTATAAAATATGATATTTCCACTCAACTAATTCACTAGAAAAACACATGATGAAAATAGATTCTCTTTGAAATACTAGGAATAACCACTAAATTAACCAACTTGTCCAACTTATTAAATCTTTAATTCTTTGTTTTTTTAATAATTTTTTTAATAATTTGTTTAATTGCTTCTATTAAAAGAATATACATATACGGATCAAAACGAATTGAATTAAGTGGATCATTAACCCATCCAAGCCTAAGTGAATTAAGCTGACTATGATTTTATGAGCTAATTTTGTTATTCTTATTAACCCAAGTTTGAATGAAAAGTCAAAAGATTATCTCCAATTACCTTCACAATTTTTTTTCCTACTATATTTCTCTTGTTTTTACTAGGAGAATAATAATTTCCTTTTACTTTAGCTTTATGTTGTTATTTAAACGCATAAATTATGTCACTTTCCTTTAATCAAGGTGAAAACAGTATTTAGCTAATGTTAGTTAATTACAACCATTGCCAAACACCACTTTTCCCAGATTTTACGTTTAACCAAAGATACAATAATGTTTAGATATTTGTTGTAAAAAAAACATATTATTACACAACAAAGAAACAAATAAATTGTATCAAAGTTACTATAGAAAGGTAGAAGTATAAAAGAAAGAGAGCAAGACCCAGAAGGTTCGTAGCTACCATGACCTCGGAACTCCAACATTAACAAGAGTATTTAGAGATAGAGGCGAGTGCGCGAGCCAGAAATACTAAGTATTATTGAATTTTATTTATAAAAGTTGAGTTACATTAACTTGTTCATATGTTGGAAGATAATAGAAAAGAAGTTTGTCGACAGAACCAGAATGAACTATCGCCATAAAAAAGGTATATTGTCAAAAACAAAAAACATTTTACTTATTTATATCATCATGTGTTGCACTAGTCCCTCAAATGGGGAGATGTGCATTGAAAGGTTTTTTTGGGGGGGAAAATCATTTCTTCATTAAATTTTAAAATATGTCCTCTCTTTCTTTTTTTCTTTTTTTTCTTTTTTCCATTAAGGTTTGTCAATTTCTTGAGATTGAAAGATGCATATATTTTTTGCAGAAATAAAAATATGTAGTAATTATATTATCTCTAGTCTCTAAATCTAATAATAAGTTTATTTCATTCCATCTGAATTTACATATTCATACAAAAAAATTCTCAATAACATACTGTAATTAATTTATGTAATATTCTTTCCTTTCTTGTCAATCACAAAAAATATGATTTTTTTTTCATATTTAGTCAAAATTTTGATTTTAAATTTCTATTTAACTATTTTTATGCCTCAATAGGATTCGTAAGGTAAAACATAATTCATCTTGCTTGTTTTTTCCTTTTGATTTTATTATTAAAAAATAAACTAGCCCTGCACATCTTGCCTAGTGAATTTGCATAAAATTTAAAAAGTTATTACTGAAATGACTTATAGTCACAGAAATCTCTATGACATTTTTTAATCATAAAATTTTAAATTTTTTTTTTCTTTCTTAAACTCCGTAACAATTCAAAAACGTTCACATAAATTAAAATAAAAAGAGTACTTTATACCTAATTTAAGAAAGAAATTTGTTGGTACATGTCAACTATTTAATGGAAATTCAAAATATAAAAACAGATGTCAACTAGGCAGGTTGTATCCTCTTGAAGTACAATCTGGACTCATGTTAACCTCAAATTGATGATTTCAATATTCTATGAACTTTGTGACAAAAAATATAATTAAATTAAAACAGATAGTACCTCACTTAGAAAAAATTATTCCTTCCGTCACACTCTTTCTTTTCTAGTCAATATAAAAAAAATAACACATTTTTATATTCAGTATTAACAATTTAACTTTACTTTTTTATTTACACCGTAAATTTTTTAATGACTTATGTTTTTCTTAAATTTTATGTTCAGTCAAACACCGTTAAAGAATTATTTTTATAAAATAAAATGTTCCAAGGTTTTATTGTAGTTGGTATCCTTATATATATTTCTATATTGAGAATTTGCCATTTTGCAGTATACAAGTATGGAAGAAAAAGAAGTTTCATGTAGAGAGGATGTTAAAAGCCCACTCTCCATATTTTTCAGAGATATAAGGTAAAGTTTTTTGCCATTTAATTTCCTTTTCATCTTCTTGGTCAAAATTTTTAAGATTTATCATTTAATTTAAAAGGTTTATACACACTTTACATGTAAAAAATGATAAAATTAATGTGCTTTTTCCCTCATTTTTATCCTTGTGCCATCCCAATAATATTGCTCGGACCCTTTAAAAATGTTATCGCACTCGTGACGAACACACTCTATGGCTACAAGAAAAATTATATAATCCATAGATAAAATGCTTGTAACTAACAGATTTTTCAGATAATCCATAGCTAATCCGTTGCTAAATAGGATTAGCCATGGATTCTTCGGTTGTTATTGTTGTTTAGCTATAAAATTTATCCAGCGCTAATTTTTTATATTTTAATTGCGATATTTGAAGAGTCTGAGTAGCATAGTCCTGTACTACATGGAAGAGAGGACATTTAAATAATAGCCGACAAATGTATAATATGCATATTTTAAACAAAATAAGTGGATGTAATTATTTTGGATCGATGGCCAAATGTGTAACTTTGTCCCCTTGTTTTTTTTCCTTTGAGCAGATCAATTTTTAAATTGGACGAACTTGGACAAGAAATAGGAAGGATTGCCCTACCTGCTGCACTAGCTTTAACAGCAGATCCAATTGCATCTCTAGTTGATACAGCATTTATTGGCCATATAGGTATCAACTTCACAAAATTTTCTGTTTTCCTATTATCTTGCTATTAGAGGTGGAGCTAGGACTTTTAGTTTTACGTGGTCCGACTTTTGGATCACAATTTTGTTTCGATTAATGGATTCTGAATAGATTATTTGTACAGTTAAATGAAAGAGTTAATGATCAAGAGTCTATATGAACTATCAGATGTTCATTTTTCCTACATGAACTATCGTCAACTATTTATCATAACACAACTTAACTATCAGTTATTCCCTTTTCCTACATCGTTCAGGTAGAGGTGTGTTTGATAAACATTTTGTGACGCCCCAACTTAAGATTAGAAGTCCCACATCTGCAAAAACACAGTAGAGGTGTTGGTATATAAGTAAGCAGACCTTACCAACTAGGTATGCATTTTAAAGCCGTGCGGGCATAGAACAAAAGCGGACAATATCATTAGCGGGTTGGCTCGTTACACATTTGCTCCTAGTTAATCTAGGAAATTCGTAGACCTAATAGTTCAGGTATGAAACTCAAAATATCTTGGGTCGTTACACATTTGCTGATAGTTAATCTAGGAAATTCGTTTACCTAATAGTTCAGGTATGAAATTCAAAATATCGAATTTCCCAATAGTTCAGGTATGAAATTCAAAATATCGAGATACTTGAGGTGTAGTTTTGACTCTTCAACACAAATATAGAGTGAGCCAAAGTTACTGAGTTCAGCAGAACTCATGAGTAGTATTGTGGCACATAAGTTAGACTTATAAACTAAGATGGCTGTTGAGCAAAACAGGTTTAAGATCATCAAAAATAAACTCGAATTTCGTTCGAAACAGGTCCGATTGAACAGGCTGCTGTAGGAGTTTCAATTGCTGTATTCAATCAAGCATCTAAGATTGCAATATTTCCCCTGGTCAGCGTAACAACTTCTTTTGTCGCGGAGGAAGATGCAATCTCAAACGAAGACATGCAAGATGATAAATGTATGGAGAAGAATGAAGGAGATGATGCTGAAGCATTTGAAACCGATTCACCGTCAAAGAGTGAAAGCAAAAGCCTATTACCTAAAAATGGTATGTTGGAAAGTGAAAATCCACGCTTTTTAAGCAGTTATGTGTTTGGATAGAAGTGTTAAAACTGAAAATAAGTAGCTATGTTACACACTCGAGAAATGATTCACGTGCATGTTTCCGTTCTGCTTTTTTGATAATGACACTATGTTTTCAACTTTTCATTCACCTTCAGATTCTACAGAGAGTATATGCAAGTCCGAAAAGATAGTTACGAGCTTTGAAATAGTGAAATCTAAGCCTGAAAAGAGACACATTCCATCCGCGTCATCTGCATTGATCATTGGTGCTGTTCTTGGCATCATTCAAGCAGTATTTCTTATCGCCGGAGCAAAGCCTTTATTGAAATTCATGGGAGTCAAACCTGTAAGTTGATCTCTTCATATACAGAGAGGGAAGAGTACGTAATTTCTTACTCCCTCCGTCCACAGTCCCAATTTATGTGAAGATGTTTGACTAGGCACAGAGTTTAAGAATAAAATGAAGACTTTTGGAAACTTGTGGTTTAAAACAATTAGTAGAAATTTGTGTGTCTATAAATGATCTCATTAAGGGTAAAATGGGAAGAACAGAGTTGAATTGTTATGCTTTTTTGGACGGACTAAAAATGAAAGAGTGTCACATGAATTGGGACGGAATGAGTATTTTTTTTCTAATTTAGATTCTTGTATCCTTCTTCCAACCCTTTGGTGTCATTTTCTTTTACTTTTTCCATCTCGTTTTTGCGGAATTAGGTGAAGGGGTGTTGAGAGGCTCTCATAGTGTCAATTTCTGGTTGTATGTTGATCATTTTACAGGGCTCACCTATGTCGAAACCAGCTCAAGATTACCTGAGATTGAGGTCACTTGGTGCACCGGCAGTTCTTCTCTCACTAGCTATGCAAGGGGTATTTCGAGGATTTAAAGACACGAAAACTCCACTATTTGCTACTGGTAAGTAATTAGGGATGTGTATTTAGATTCAAACAACAAAATCTTAGTACACATCGTGCTTTCAGATTCAAACGTCTTAATTTTAATTAAAAAACATGGCCTAAGTCTGACTCCACCTTTTAATTTCCTGTGTGTGTTTTGACATATCATACAGTGGCTGGTGATTTGGCTAATATAATTTTGGACCCTATATTCATGTTCGTTTTCCATCTCGGTGTCAGAGGTGCTGCAATCGCTCATGTAATTTCTCAGTGAGTAGATTCTAGTCTCTCCTCATGATAAATAAAATCATGAGGCAACAGTTTCACTGATTAAAGAGTTTGCGAATTGTTGGAAAGATGTTCTTACTTGAAAATTTGTATTATAGGTACCTAATTTCAGTTATACTGTTTTTGAGACTATTGGAGAAGGTTGATATCGTACCTCCTAGTCTCAAGTATCTTCAATTTGCTCGATTTCTTACGAATGGTAAGGATTTTCTTGCTTTTGTAAACTACGTTAGGACGAGGCTCTCGAATTCCCTAAGTCACATTCTTATTGTATCAAAAGAAGCATTTTTGTATCGAATCCTCATTACTAAGTGTCTTAGTTATCGCGCTTCTTTTTCTTCTTCTATGTGTAGTACTATTTGTTGCTTCACTTGCTATTTTGCTGTCATACTTTCTTGCTACTATGTTTCGAATTCTTTTCTTGTCTGTCGAGCTGATGGTCTATTGGAAACAACCTCTCTACTCCCGCAAAGGTAGGGGTCCTTAGATCCGACTTGTGGAATTACACTGGGTATGTTGTATGTTGTTGTTGTAAGGCCTACTGATGCTAGTTCAAGAAGATCTCTGGTTCGAGAACACCAAAGATTTCTTTTACTACATTTTCAACACGAAATCATCAAAGAAACATGATTTCTTACATTTGATATTATCGTGGAGTATGTGTTTAAGGCAGTAAGGTGGTACTCCGATGACTATTTTATGTTGATCTGATATATCTAACCTTCTGAGCTTTCGCCGTCCATTTGTTGTCTAAAATGTTGAACCATGTCCGTTCATCAGATTTCGTTCTGTTTTTCTGTCTAGAAATGAATTTTCACTTACATGCCAACTCTAAAATACACCTTTCGTACTCGTAAAGAAGTTAACTGATTTTTTCTTCTTTTTATCTCCTAATTCCAGGCTTCCTGTTGTTAGTGAGGGTCATAGCGGCAACATTCTGCGTAACATTAGCTGCATCATTGGCTGCAAGGTTAGGACCGACACAAATGGCTGCATTTCAGGTCTGCTTGCAGATTTGGCTAGCTACATCTCTTCTAGCTGATGGATTAGCTGTCGCTGGGCAGGTAAGACGTGTAATCTCCTCCATCAATACTTTTCGGCTGTCCAAAATAAGCTAAAGAGACAGAGGAAAAGACAGAACAATTTCTAACCAGATCGATATATCACATGTTTTCGACAGTCAGACCTCTTTATAACAATCATCTTCTCAAACAACATTTCACTACAACAATCATGTTTGTTGTGGAACCGTTCTTTCATCTTATGTTATGTTATAAGTTCTCTATATAAGCATTCCGCTATAACTGCCAAAAAAGATCTGGACAAACGATGTTGTTATAGAGACGTTTGACTGTATATTGTTTCAGATATCTCTAGTGAAACACATTAGTACTTTCATATTCGCCACCACGAGAAAGCATCAACTTTCATCATATTATGTGCGTAAACTTCAACGTTCCTTTTCCCCTTTCAGGCGATACTAGCAAGTGCATTTGCTCAAAAGGACTTCAATAGGTGTACTGCAACAGCATCAAGGGTGTTACAGGTACTAAGAAGTTATTCAATAGCAGAGTATTCATATATACGAGCATATTTTTAATAGCGAATGAGCTAGTAACGAACTAGTTCTTGAAAACGTGCAGTTGGGAGTAGTCCTAGGACTTGTACTAGCACTTGTTCTTGGAATTGGTTTACACTACGGAGCACGAGTATTTACAAAAGATGTCAATGTCCTGAACCTAATTGGCATTGGAATTCCGGTACACACCATATATACACACGTCGTTGATACATTTACAAATCTTTTACAGTAAAAGACTTGGTTCAGAACTTAGAACCATTTCTTCCAATTTCAGTTTGTTGCAGCAACTCAACCAATCAATTGCCTGGCTTTTGTCTTCGATGGTGTAAACTTTGGCGCGTCTGACTTTGCATATTCTGCATACTCGATGGTAAGCTCACTCGAAATATTCATTTCTTGCTGTCAACACATAATAAACATACTATTGCTCACAATAGGTATGAACTTCCCTTTTACGTTGTAAAAGATTATAGTGTTGCCACATTAGTCTCAACCTATGTTGTTCTGACTCTTCAAAAATGTCGAAGGGTGTGCATCAGATGCTTCAAAAGTAGTGCATCTTTTGAAGATCTGACAACATTTTTGGAGAGTCTGAGCAACATAGGTGTCAACTGCATTTAAATCACTCACACTCGCACTTCAACTCAATAAATGTCCTCAAACCACCACCACCTCTACTCCCGTCTTCACACACAACTACGAACACATTTCCAAATAGAGAATTACTTTCTTGAAGAACTCTTTCTTCGTGATGTTCCGAGGATATTGCCAACTTTTTTGTAATTCATCCTGATCGAAGTAATTAAACGTTTATTGATATGAACATGTTTGATCTGCAGCTTACAGTGGCTCTTTTCAGCATTATATTCCTTCTTATTCTTTCATCAAATTATGGATATATCGGAATTTGGGTAGCTCTAACCATCTATATGAGCTTAAGAGCTTTAGCTGGCTTCGGAAGGTAAGTATCCGAAAAACCAAGACTTATAGATTGTTTGGCCAAGCTTCCAAAATTTGCTTTTCGAAAAAGTACTTTTGGAGAATAACAGCTAGTGTTTGACTAATCAATTGAAAAACACTTTTGCAATAGGCATAATACATAAACATGACTCTTAACTTGGCTTCAACAGGCAACTATGACCTTTAACTTTGGGTGTGCACAAGTAAACACTTAAACTTGTATAAAATTGAAGAAATGAACACATTCGTCATACATGGCGTCCTACATGACAATTTTGTGACCAACGTGGCGTCCTATGTGTATTATGTCACGTAGGACACATGTCTCTACTTGTTCAATTTTATACAAGTTTAGGTGCCTACTTGTGCACATGCAAAGTTGGAGGGCATAAATGTCAGCTGAAACCAAGTTAAATGGCATATTTATCACATATTAATTATTATGCCTTTGCAATATTAAAAGCAATAATTTGTGTCTGACCTAGGGCTCCAAAAGTTCTTTACTTTTTTTTTTTCCTAAAAGCTTGATCAAACACGTCAACTCTCTAAAATAACTGTTTTTGTAAGAAAATCATCACTTCAGTTTTTCAAAAGATTGGCCAAACAGGCTATTAAGGCGACCATGGGATTCAGAAGCATAATTTGTTTATTTTTTGCTTCATGGTTTGCAGGATAGGAACTGGGACAGGCCCTTGGAAGTTCCTCCAGAGCTGAATATAGTTAATATAAATATATCCAGTGTAATTCCACATGTAGGATCGGGTACAACTTAGGATGTACGCAACCGTTAGCCCTACCTTTGTGGGGATATAGTAAATTTGTATAGTAACCTTAAATTCCTTATAAGGACCAAGGAAAGCATAAGAGGGACCTTATATGGCAATTTTTGTCTAATGTTGTATCATAAAGCTAGTAGTACCATTTCATTTAATTCAATCAACATTTAGTAAATGTATAATCATGTCCTTATTATATTGTATTTTTACCGTCTCAATTTATTTGATACTTCATTTTCCGTTCGTCTCAAAAAGGAAATAATATATTTCTATGTCTAATAGTAATCTAACTTCAATTTTTTTAAATTTAATTTAACCTTTATTGGATGATTTCAGTCGGTCTCAGAAAATTTATTAACTCATTTAAGCTGGCCTTTTTAGTTTTCTCTATTAAGTCATACCATCCTTTTCTCCATTGCCTTTTTAGTTTTCTCTACATTTTCTCTTACTACCAAAGTTCTTTTTGTTACTTGAGTCTTCTTTTTTCAAGCGGTTCGTATTGGAATCTTTCGATGAATCTTTTTCCCTCAAAAGATTCCAATTATATTCATCTTCAACAGGTGACAGCCTGTTAACACGCTGTGAAATGCAAGGAAACTATATGAGATATATTCAAAATAAGTTTAACAATTTCTTTTATTTTGTCAAATATTTAAGGATCAAAATTAAAGGAGCAAATTGTTGTTCAACGATACTTAATGCTAACGTAAGGAAAATATAATAGACATAATGTATATATGAATTACCTTATAGAGGTTGTTGATGGAATGAAATTTTTTACTTCTTGGTATTCCTTGCACGATATGGTAATTTCCATCATTTTCATCCCTTCTCAAAAGTTTTGAGCCACAATTGACGTAATTGTTGTTTAAAGCACAATCAAAATTATTCAAAAAATTGTCTACACTTGTGACTTTGTTGAGCCCAGGCTCACCTGAAAATTGTGCATAACTAAATTTGAGGGTATGATACATATTAAAAAATTATAAGTTCAAAAATTTAGAATCTAATTTTGTATGCATCTTAGGTTACAACTCCGCCCTGTGCCATTTAGGTGTAGAGTTTCTATCCTAGAAAAAAATATCCTTCTTTTTTCATGAATCGGAAAGGATATGAGAACGGTAATACTATGTATCCATTGATTTAAAATTTAGAATCCACCTATATTTTTCTATACAAAAAAATTAACACAAGAGTCAATTGTTGTGAGATGTAAAATAACTTAAGTACCAGTGATATTTTGTTGTTGTTGGTCAGGTAGTTCCTCTTCGGTAGAGACCTCTTGGTCCTTGTTTTACTTTCGTCTTGTTCTTCAGATATCTCATGTTGTATTATCGCCTATAAATTCACTTTGTTTTTGTTAGAAATAACCGAAGAAGAAATGTTTATTGTGGAATACAATGAGCAAGCTCAACAGAAAATTCATTTTGGCAGAAAGTAAATTTTTTCCCTCAAAATTAATAATTCAAAGTTAAAAAGCAAATTAAAATATTCCCTAAATTAAGTAAATAGACATAAGTCATGATTAATCAATTACCTTGCATAGGTCAAAAAGGGATTCAAACAAAATCCTCTCTGATATTCCCTTATTTAAATGGCCTTCTTTATCTGTATTCTCCATTAAGGTACAATTAACATTATCCTCCTGACTATGTTCACCAAGGCTCTCAAACTCACCTGTTAATCATGCATAACCGATTCAAAAATAAAATAATTAATAATATAAGTCATCAATTGTAAGATGTTTAAATTAATAATATTGTGTATTAGAAAGATCATGATCAATGAATCATCTAAATAAAAAATTCATGTCAGCAGAAAATAAAAAACTTACCGTAGTATGAAAAGGTTTATAGTTGAATAAAAAAAATGTTTGAGAGACGAAAAAAAGGAAGGAAAAGAAAAATGGCTTCGAAGCTATGGTGGAAAAAATAAACAAGTTTCCATTAATCTTATTAATTATAATCTTCCAAAATCAATTAGAGATGACCCGAAAAATTGAAAACAAACGGAAAAAGGGAAATAAATAGATAAATAGAAAATATGAAAATTACCGTAATGGTGAGTTCAATAATATTTAAACTATTCATTGTATTATCCGCCATGCCATCACCAGGTAGTCTGCATCTTTTCCCTCTTTGATAGAAAGTTTGAAATTACTTCATTTGTTCTCTTTCATGTGTCCCATTTACGTTTTGCACTCTCCTAAAGAAATATATGTGCTCTTCCGATTCTTTTTGGTGTCTTCTTTCTCTTTTGGTTTTAATTCGATCATAACGTATACTATCAAATACAAAGGAAATATATATCATTGAATTAATTAAATTAATTATTCATTCTCTCACAAAGTGAAATCTTTCCTCCGTGATAATAATTTCAAAGTTGAAAAATAAATAAACTTATTTTTTGACAGATTCCAAATGTTTTTTAAAAAATAAAAAATACTTTGACTTGTTTTTTTTTTTTTAATAAAATTACAACATGATCATAATTATGAAACAAAGGGAGGAGGGGATTCCTTTTTCCAATCCTTGGTATGCTTCGCTTAAGTCAAACTTAATTGGATCGAGAATACATTCATATAAAATCGAAGAACAAATTCAAGAAAAGCAAGAATATGGGAACAAACATTGCTAAATAAAAAAGAATCACACAGAGATGGTACATAAAGCGAAAAGAACCTGGGAGGAAAGTGAGGTAGTGTTTATTAGTTTTTTTTTTTAAAAAAAAAGGACATTAATTAAAAAAATTGCTTAAAAGATTTTTAAGTTCTATTATACATAGGAAAAAATAGATTGCATTAAATTAATAGATTAAGAAATTAAGAAACCAACAAATCAATTTTTCATTATTTCGTGTTTATATGTTTCTTTTTTCACCATTGAGTTATTCTCTTGAACAATCAAGTTAGATATTTTAAAAAAATAGAAGAATCTAGTTTTTTTTTTTTTTTAAATCTCAATTTATGTGATATTTTTTACTTTTTAGTCGGTCTCCAAAAAAAATGTCTTTGTCTATTTAGTAGTAAATCTGACATTATAAAACTTTTTATTTTACATTTTATTAATGTGATAGGAATTCATAGTGAGATTTTTAATGACATGATTTATCGCCACAAAAATTTCATTGATTTATTTTAGACCAGAATTTTCAACGGTCTTCCTTTTCTCTTTTGAATTATGTAACCAATCAACACCTACACATAAATTAAGACAAACAAAATATATATAAATAACAAAAAAAGTGTTCAAAGATTCATAGGCGTAAAAGACAAAAAATGGTGTGAAGTTACACGGATAGTGCACGAGTATTACATAATGCAACGTTACAATCAAGAGAGGATCCAACTTCGGGTTCACGAATATCCACTAGCTTTTGCTCAATTCCTATAAATCTATTAAAATATACACTAAATATTTATAAATATTTAACTATGAATCTTGTTATTATCGTATAATAAATTGTAATTGATGTAGGAACGTATAAACTTGATATATATATATATATATATGTAATAACCCAACCATTGATAGGCCAGGTTACACCGACAGGTTATATCTAGACACAAATATACTCTAGGCAAAACCAACCCTTCTTGTAAGTAGTTGAGCTTTGTCCTGCTTTTCGGTGGGATTAGGCAGGGTGGGAGCTTGGAAGTGTCGTAGTATTAGTCGTATACATGCAGTTTCTTCCTTTTGATAGTTGTTACCATATGTTGTCTTTTGTGTTTTAGTTACCACATTAAAGCGCGCTTAAGCCCTGAAGTGAGGCTCAAAACGTTTTGAACGCTTCGCCTCGCTTTATGTGCGCTTCACTGTCATCATCAAGGCTCTAAGACATACTTTTCCTTGTGTATGTTTTCTCCATTAGCACCTTTTTCTCAATAAAGCCCATACTTTATTTGCGCTTTGCACTTAAAGCCCCAATGAACCTTAGTGGTTTTTTGCATTTTTCGCTTTTGATAACACTGTTCATAATTACTTTGACTTGTTGCACTTGAGTTGAGTGTCTTTTGGAAACTGCATCTCTGCCTCCACGAGGTTGGGGTAAGGTTAGGTACACCCTACCCTCTGTAGAACCCACTTGTGGGATTTCACTGGGTGTGTTGTTATTCTTGTAATGAAGTTCCAGTTTGTACCGAAGAATGGGTATTGTTCATATATATATATATAGACACACACTCATGTTTCAATCACCAATTACATCTATTTTTTGAAGCTTGCGTTTATATACCGAGCCATAAGTTTCTCCTTAAAATTTCTAGTACTCTTGCAATCTCGGACATAATAATCGCTTATTTGGACTCATAGAAATTAACAACCTAGGAAAGGTTGTCAACCTACATAACCAACTTCTCATACCAAGAAAGTCAAGTAACAAATAATTGATCCCTATAGTTCATGCTCTTTTTTAACACGCACGCACACATAATTTAAAATATTTATTTTACCAAAATATTTTTATGAATGATAACTTAAATTTTTTAAATTCTATCATAGTACTCCAATTAATTTTAAAAATAATGACTAAATTATTAAAAGAATAATTAACACAAGGCAACTAAGATGCAAAATTAATTACATACCCTCTTGTCCCTTTTCAAATTTGCTTATGTTGTGTTCTTCAGATTTTTGGCTCTTATTGATGTCTTCTTTCTCTTTCTTTTGTAATTCGATCTTAACGTATACTATCAAATACAAAGGAGACATATATCAATGAATTAATTAAAGTAATTATTTTTTTCTTACAAAGTGAAATCTTTCCTCCATACTAATAAATTCATAGTTGAAAAATAAATAAAATTATTTTAGACCGATTCCAGATGTGTTAAAAAAATAAAATAAAAAACTTTAAATTGTATATTTTCTTTTAATAAAATTACAACATGATAATAACTATGAAACAAAGCGAGGGTAGGGGGGGGGGGTTCTTTTTTTCAATCCTTGGTATGCTTCGCTTAAATCAAACTTAATTGGATCAAGAATATATTCATATAAAATTGAAGAACAAACAATCCATAAGACATAAAACAATCAAATCTAGCTAGGATTGAACATATGAAAAATCATTTGTACCACAAATTCAAGAAAAACAAAAAAGTGGGAACAAACATTGCTAAATAAAAAAGAACCACACATTTGTTAGAGATGGTTCATAAAGCGTAAAGAACCTGGAGAAAAGCGAAAAGTAACCTAAAATGAATTGCAAATCCAAGTCGGCATCTCCATCATAAACATTGATACTTCATAGATTGAACTGAACTGCGAATATATATATATATATAATAAGGGACAGAAAAGGAAAAAAGGAATTAGATGGAAAAAAATGAGTTTCCTCACAGAATTCGAATCCTTCATAGTAAGAGAATTGATTAGCACAAATTAATTGATTTAAATGAAGAAGCAAATTGGTACCCTTTCTGTCGTGTTTATATATTCTCCTGATCGTTGAGTTATTCTCTTTATAGTTTAAATAAACGTAGAAGTAAAATAGTGTCGGCCTTATGGGATTCAAAATGCCTCCTCTCTATTGCTAATATATTTGTCTGAAAAAGAAGAAGTGAAAGACATGTAACTGATGTTTTATATGTGTTCGTTGAGTTGTTTCCTTGAAAAATATGTTTTGTTTAATTTTTGTAATTTAATTACTACTTATCCAATAAAGATAAGAAGTGCTTTTATAGTGCAACAATAGTGATATTTAACACTAATTGAGAAAGTTATTCTAAATTTGTCATTTATTTCTTTCACTTTTTGACAAAAATGACTTTTTGAATTTTTTTAAAATAATGTTTCATGTGAGCAGAGGACACAATAATTATGTTTTTATGATATTTTCAAAAATGGCTAATTTAATTTACTTGATATTATCTACTCTTCACACTAGTAGATAAGGCTATCTTCAAAAAGTTGGTGAAATACAGTCAAATTTAGGTCTGTCTAATTTAATAATTATATATCTACATTAATTCTTATTTTGACTGAATGAATTCAAATAATTTTCACAAAGTTAATTTGATTATATACTCAATTTCAACCATCATAAAGTTTAAGTTATCCATGACAAAGTTAAGTGTTTATTAATTTTCTTAAAAAAGAAGAAGAAGAAGAAGATATTAGAAATAAATTTTGCTTCAAAGTTTTTAAGTTCTATTATACCTAGGAAAATGTAGATTGAATTAAATTAATTAATTAAGAAATTAAGAAATCAACAAATCAATTTTTCATTATTTCGTGTCTATATGTTTCTTTTTTATCATTGTGTTATTCTCTTGAACAATCAAGTTAGATATTTTATACGGGTATTAAAAAAATAGAAGAATATAGTATTTTTTTTAATCTCAATTTATGTGATGCTTTTACTTTTTAGTCGATCTTTCCAAAGTATATCTTTGTATATTTAGTAGTAAATCTAAAATTATAAAACTTTTTTTTTTTACATTTTATTAATGTGATAGGAATTTATAGTGGGATGTCTAATGAGATGATTTATCGTCACAACAATTTCATTGATTTATTTTAGACCAGAAGTTTCAACGGTCTTCCTTTTCTCTTTTGAATTCTATAACCAATCAACACCTACACATAAATTATGATAAACAAAATATATATAAATAACACAAAACGTGTTCAAAGATTCACAGACGTGAAAGACAAAAATGGTGTGAAGTTACACAGATAGTGCACGATATTACATAATACAACTTTACAATCAAGAGAGGATCCAACAATGAATGAATGTAAAAAAAGTTTAGATACAAGGTAAAAAATATATGTGTATTTAACTTAATTTAAATATAAGATAAAGAAAATAAGAATAGTTTTTCTTAAACTCTGCGTAAGAAAAACTGTTTAATTTCTTGCTTAGAAAAAAGCTACTTAATTAAAATACCAATTTTATTTTGTTTTTCTAATTCTTTTTCTGTTGTTTAATTTATCCTCAATGTAATTTTTTTCTTTAGGCTTTTAGATATTTGTAGTATATTCTACGAAAATTGATGTACTAGTGTTGATCAGGATTTTTTATATAATCATAATTTTGTATATAGAGAAATCTATTAAATATATAAGAAATATTTGTTGGGAACTCAGTAACAAAGTAGTCGTTTGTTCTAGGATAGTGAAGAAACCTCTAATTAAGCTTAGTTGGCCTTATTGTATATTGGGGTTTGATTCTCTTTGGGTACATATAAAGAAGTTACCTTTGTTGGACCTAATGAAATTGGCAAAAACCTTGAGTGACGTATAGAATCCTTTGCATTTGATTAAAATTACATGACAAAATACTTGACAACTCAGTTAGTTAGTTATCTGAACTTTCACCTTGTTGGTTGGTGAGAGTTCAATTCATATTTTAGATGTGTGTATATATAACTTGTTGAGCATAAGTTTAGTGTACGTGTTTTACATGTGTCTTATGTCAATCAATAAAATTATATATGGAACCTTTGCCATTTAAGCCGCGGGAGGAGGAACTTTTCTGCGAAGGAATGGATAGGGACTTAGAAGGAGAGATGAAGGTGTTGTAAATTCAGGGGAAAGTGTTGTGACACCGTTAAATAAGAGAAATCGTATTGATATCGTTGATCATGATGATCAGGTGAGTAGTTTCTGTTGTTCTGTTCTTGGTTTTCATGTATATTGTGCACGAGACATAGTTAATTGGTTGATCAAGAATGAAATAAATAATGGGGAAAACCACATACGTTTTTATGAGTTTCCTATCTGAATTATCAGGTGTACTTCAGATGGGAAACTCGCAAAAAAATGATACTTCAGTGTGTTTTAGACCATTATCTCAAAATAGAATGGTCGATATCTGTCAATTTGTTAGTATTATCTTGGAAAATTCTCTAGATTGATGACTCGGTGGAAACAAATCTGCTCAACACTTTCCTGGAAACGTTGGTGGTAGAAATTTTCCAAGGTATTAGTAGTAATAACCTGAGAGTCGAGGGTCTTTTGGAAATAGTCTCTCATCATCATGAGGTCTAAAACATTTGTTTTGTCCTTTTTAGGCCATGGGAATTGACTTCCAAGAGGAAATACTTGTGGACATCCTCAGTAGGTTACCCGTGTTACCTTTTCTCCGATTCAAATGTGTTTCAAAATTTTGGAAGAGATTAATCTCCGATCTTTACTTTAACATGAAGCATCAAAGACATCACAAGAATGACTTAAATTCCCAAAAACTTCTTGTTACGGTACATAGGCTGCTACTGTTACAATAACACTTATGCATAGGTTGTAGTTTCCACTTTAATTATACAAGTAACACACCAAAATATCGAGTCATTTGGTTATTTTCCCTTTTCTCCACAACAATCTACTCTTTTTGTTTGTTTTATTTTGCTCAACTCCACAAAAAATGTCTAGGTAAATCTATTGTTTTCCCTTTTGAAAAGCTTATTTTCTGTCTATTGCTACCATTTAGGTGTTTATATATCTAAGTAAGTATTCATGAAACTGTTGTGTATGCATATTTTCTTTATGCAACACTCTCCACTACGGTTAGATTACTTTAATTTTAATCATTTCTATTTTTAAAAGTTTGCATTGAACGTCATATTGATGTTAAAATTGAGACATGATTATCGTATTATATTCCGAAATATAACTATATTTGCACAATATAAATTCTTGTAATAGAGTTTACTGGATTATATTTTATTAAAGTTATTTTTTTAGTAAATTATAAATGTATACCTCACACTATAATTTCATTATATAAAATGTTAAATTGTTAATAATATTATGTAACAATGAATATGGCTACACGTGCCCAAAGACTATTATTATTCATATAAAATTGAAGAACAACAAGCAACTCCATAAGACATAAAAACAATCAAATCTAGCTAGGATTGAACATAGGAAATATTATTTTACCATAAATTCAAGATAAAAAAAAAAAGTGGGAACAAACATTGCAAAATAAAAAAGAACCTACGGGGGAAGCGAAAAGAAACTTAAAATGAACTATAGATCCAAGTTGGCATCTCCAGCATAAACATCGATACTTACTAGATTGAACTGTACTGCGGAGTGGAAAGGCTCAAAGTTAAAAATTGAATTACGATTGTACACCTACTATAAATCAAGTTATAAAGCATTTAACTATTCAAATATTAAATTGTATCATTTTAATTAAATGTTAATAACTTTTGGACTTCTTTTGATTAATTCCTAATTAAATATCTATATCTTTAAAATGATAATAATAGTGTAATAATAATAGCTTAAATTAGTAAATCCAAAATTTTGTACATAAATTACTCAACTTTTCATAACTTTTTTCCGTAAAAGAATCCAAAACTTTTCATAAAAAGAATTAATTTGAAACATCAAAATACCCCCTTCATTTGGTGTTTTTGGACATTTTATTAAATATTTAATTGTAATTGTTGTATTTTATTACTCATTACATACAAGTTTTCGTAGAATTTTAGATATTCTAATATATTTATTAAAATTCACATAGAACACACGTCCGAAGCACGTACCAATAAACTAGTATAAAACAAGGGGCAAAACAAAGATTTAAAAAAAATGAAATAGATGAAAAAATGAGTTTTGAATAGGAATATACTTACCCTCACAAAATTTGAATCCTTCATAGTTAGAGAATTGATGAGCACAAAAAAAATGATTTTAATGAGGAAGCAAATCGGTACCCTCTTTGTCGTGTTTATAGTCCTCCTGATCGTTGAGTTATTCCCTTAATACTTAAAATGAACGTAGAAACAAAATAATGTTGGCCCTACGAATTCAAATGCCTCCTCTCGATTGCTAATATATTTTATATTTTAATGTATTTATTAAAATTCACATAGAACACACGTGCGAAGCATGTACCCAAAAACTAAAATGAAGTAAGGGACAAAAAAAAAAAGATAAAAAAATGAGTTTTGAATAGGAATAAACTCACCCTCACAAAATTTGAATCCTTCATAGTAAGAGAATTGATGAGCACAAATGAATTGATTTAAATGAGGAAGCAAATCGGTACCCTCTTTATCGTGTTTATAGTCCTCCTGATCGTTGAGTTATTCCCTTAATACTTGAAATGAACGTTGAAGCAAAATAGTGTCGGCCCTACGGATTGAAGTGCCTCCTCTTGATTGCTAATATATTTTAGATATTCTAATATATTTATTAAAATTCACATAGAACAAACGTGCGAAGCACGCCCAAAAACTAGAATGAAATAATGGGGGATAAAAAGAAAAAAAAAAAGAAATAGATGAAAAATGAGTTTTGAATAGAAATAAACTCACCCTCACAAAATTTGAATCCTTCCTAGTAGGAGAATTGATGAGCACAAATGAATTGATTTAAATGAGGAAGCAAATTGGTACCCTCTTTGTCGTGTTTATAATCCTCCTAATCGTTGAGTTATTTCCTTAATACTTGAAATGAAGTAGAAGCAAACTAGTGTCGGCCCTACGGATTCAAACGCCTCCTCTCGATTGCTAATATATTTGTCTGAAATAAAGAAGTGAAAAAAAGTATCTAATATTTTATATGTATTTTCTTGGATGCTGAGTAGTTTTCTTGAAAACTATGTTTACTCAATTTTGACAATTCAATTATTGTTTTCCAAGAAGGGCTTTTAAAGTGCAACGATAACGATATGGACAATCAAGATTTTGAATCAATTATTGACATGAATTATTTTTTTTGTGTCATAATAATAGTGATATTTAACACTAATTGAGAAAGTTATTCTAAATTTGTCATTTATTTCTTTCACTTTTGACCGAAATGACTTTTAAAATTTATTAAATAATGTTTCATGTGAGCAGAGTAGAGTTTTTGGCTAAAAACATCCTTAAACTATACTTCCAATTTAAACTACATTCTTAAATTATCCTTTTTAACAAAAAACATCCTCCAAGTATTTAAAACTTAACAACTTTCATCCGTCTATTTAAATTTATCAAAAAATTAGTGAATTCCACACAAAAACATATGCAATTCATACTATTCTCATAAAAAAAAATCTACAATATTATTACCGGTTGGAAAAAGCATCCAAAAAAAAATTAAAAAATTGAGACTCATGTTTATTGTTAAAAAAACAATGTTAGGACGGTGTGAATCTACAAGGAGATATGATCTTTACTTCTCCTTTACCAACTAAATGAAGTTGAAGCTTAATTTCACACCATCTTCACCTTACAAAGTCAAACTGTCGTTAGATCAATAATTTTTTGGGGCATGATAATTGAAGTGATCAAGATTCAACTAATTTTGATCTCTAGTACTCAAGTTTCGTTTTCCATTATTAGAAGTAAAAGTCTTCGATCAACACCACTTTTTGCAGATTAAATGAAAAAAACATTTCCATTGATAATTCTTTGATATCAAATCAAAATGAAAAATAAATAAAAATAAAATTGCTAATTAAAGGAAGACAATGCAAAACGCTGTTACTAAAAAAATTTATAATATTTTTTTAGATGTATGTCGAATGAACATAATTGGTTTATTGGGGTGATTTAGGGAGTTTAATTTGTTGAGAGTAGTGTGCACCGTACATGCTGTGAAGAATTTGTTAGTTTTTGACAAATTTTAACAAAAGGATGAAAGTTGTCAAATTTTAAATAATTGAGGGATATTTTCTGTTAAGAAAAATAATTTAAGGGCGTAGTTTAAGTTGAGGGTATAGTTTAAGGATGTTTTTTTGCCAAAAACCAGAGTACACAACAATTATGTTTTTATGATTTTTTCAAAAATGCCTAATATTAATTTACTTGATATTATCTACTCTTCATATTCACACTAGTAGATAATACTCTCTTCAAGTAGTTCTCAAAAAGTTGATGAAATACAATCAAATTCAGGACTATCTAATTTAATAAGTATATATCTACATTAATTCTTATTTTGACCAAATGAATTCAAATAATTTTCACAAAGTTAATCTGATTCAATACTCAATTTCAACAATCAGGTTCAGTATTAGTTTTCTTACAAAAGAAAAAGGACATTAGTAATTAATTTTGCTCAAAAAAATTTAAGTTCTATTGTACATAGAAAAAATATATTGAATTAAATTAATAAATTAAGAAATTAATAATTTCTTTAGTAATAAATTATAAATGTATACCTCACACTAGAATTTTATTATATATTATAATTTTAAATTTTAAATTGTTAACAATATTATGTAACAATGAATATGGGTTACACGTGTAAAACTCGTGCTCAGAGACTAGGAAAAATTATTTTACCATAAATTCAAAATAATCAAAAAGGGGGAATAAACATTTCTAAATTAAAAAAAAAACTAGGGGGAAAGTGAAAAGAAACTTAAAATGATCTGCACACACAAGTCTACATCTCTAACATAAACATCAATACTTACTAGATTGAACTGAACTGCGGATATATATCAAAGTTAAAAGTTGAATTACAACTTTACTCTTCCTATAAATCAAAAGGTTATAAACAGTTAAGTATTTAAATATTAAATTGTATCATTTTAATTAAAATGTAATAACTTTTGGACTTCTTCAGTATTTGCGGGATCTCTTGGATCATGCCTCAGCGTGTGAAGGAATTATTGGAGAGTTGGCAGCACCAGAGAACACACAGAGCTTTGAAGCAAATCTTGAGAACTATACCTTTGTGCATATTCTGGACTATCTGGCTAGAAAGAAATAAAGTTTGTTTTGATGGGAAAAAAGACCATATTTCTAGAGTTAAAAACAAGTGTTTACATAATTTGTTTTGGTGGTGTAAAAGTAGTTTCCTTGATAATATAGATCAATATATGGAGTTTCTGGAGCTGCTAGGGAAATGTTGTAATTGACTCTATGGATATTCCCAGCAGTCTTTTGTAACTTTTGGTTTTGGTACCTTCTTGGTACTTGGTCAATAAACCTTTACCTTATAACAAAAAAATTGATAAAAATAGTAATAATAATAGCTTAAATTAGTAGATCCAAAATTTTGTACATAAATTACTCAATTTTTCATAACTTTTTTCGTAACTCCTCTCATAAATAAAATATTTTATGTGGATAAAGTATTATCTTTTATGATAAACAAAGAAATTTAATAATTTAAAAGGGTGCAAATCTGCAAAACGGAGAGACATAATATCCTATTGCTTATTTTTTTTCTTTATTTGCTTTAATACTCATATTCATGATTCATATCTAATTATAACCTATTCAGCTGTTACACTCTAAATATCCATAACTCTCATCTTTTCATATTCATAACAACCAAATATATAATTTAAAACTTTAAGACATCTTTTGGTATTCCTTCATTTTTATCTAATATATTTATTAAAATTAACATAGAACACACGTGCGAAGCACGTACCCAGAAACTAGAATGAAGTAAGGGGCAAAAGAAAAAAAAAGATGAAAAAATGAGTTTTGAATAGGAATAAACTCACCCACCCTCACAAAATTTGAATCCTTTATAGTAAGAGAATTAATGTGCACAAATGAATTGATTTAAATGAGGAAGCAAATCGGTACCCTCTTTGTCATGTTTACAGTCGTACTGATCGTTGAATTATTCCCTTAATACTTGAAATGAATGTAGAAGCAAAATAGGGGTTAATACCTCAGATGGTCACTCAACTATCCAGTCTTTCCTCAGAAAGTCACTCACATGGTTACTTTTTAGTGAAAATTAAAAGTTGAGTGACTTTCTGAGGCAAAAGTGGATAGTTGAGTGACCATCTAAGGTATTAACCCAGCAAAATAGTGCCGGTCCTACGGATTCAAGCGCTTCCTCTTGATTGCTAATATATTTTAGATATTCTAATATATTTATTAAAATTCACATAGAACACACGTGCAAAGCATGTACCCAGAAACTAGAATGAAATAAGGGGCAAAAAAAAAAGAAATAGATGAAAAATGAGTTTTGAATAGGATTAAACTCACCCTCACAAAATTTGAATCCTTCCTAGTAAGAGAATTGATAAGCACAAATGAATTGATTTAAATGAGGAAGCAAATCGGTACCCCCTTTTGTCATGTTTATAGTCCTCCTGATCGTTGAGTTATTTCCTTAATACTTGAAATGAACGTAGAAGCAAAATAGTGTTGGCCCTATGGATTCAAACGCCTCCTCTCGATTGCTAATATATTTTTCTGAAAATGAAGAAGTGAAAAAGAGTATCTTGTGTTTCATATGTGTTTTCTTGGATGCTGAGTAGTTTTCTTGAAAACTTCGTTTGCTCAATTTTGACAATTTAATTATTATTTTTTCAAAAAGGGCTTTTAAAGTGCAACGATAATGATATGGATATTCGAGAGTTTTGAATCAAGTATTGTCATGAATTGTTTTTTTTTGTGTCATAATAATAGTGATATTTAACACTAATTGAGAAAGTTATTATAAATTTGTCATTTATTTCTTTCACTTTTGACCAAAATGACTTTTCAAATTTATTTAATAACTAGATATAGGACCCCGTGCCAGCACGGGGCCCAATATATATATTTTAATTTTAATTTATGTCATATTATGGAATTTGAGAAGTTATTGAAATTTTTATATGATTTTAAAAATATTTTAAATTTT
>NW_006239562.1:56010-64532 GCF_000226075.1 Solanum tuberosum
GAAAAAATAATATCATATAAAATTAAATGAAAAGGATAATAAATTCAACTTTTACCATGATAAGGTTGAAAAATATTATTTAAGTGGAAGGAGGTGGGGCCCACTTGTATATTTTATATAGTAAGTATTGGACATTTGTAATGATTTAATTGGAACAATGGTAGTAAATCCTAGACTCTTCTAATATATAGTAACTAGTGTACTTGTCCGCGCTTCGCGCGATCCTTAAAAAATTAGAATAAATAAATAAATATTAATTAATGTTATAATTTTATAGAAAAACAGAAATTATAAGAAAATGTCTTTTCAGGATTTATATATATATATATATATATATTCTTTTATTTACTAATCTACCATTTGATCTTTTTCATTTCCCTGCAACTTGTAAGAATTAATACATCATAAAAATTAACGCACTATGAATGAGAACGGTAGATAAAAAAACGTAAAATTTTATATGTAAAATTCTTCAGCCATCCAAGATATAAAAATAAATTTATTGAATAGAAGTCTTAAAAAAATAAGATTATACCTATAGAGGCATATCCGAAAATATGAATAAGAACACACATACATATAGGTTCATCAAGAGGAATAAGGAAAAATTATCAATGATTTAATTATTTAGTTTTTAAAAAATTTATGCACATTAAAATTATTGAAATTAAATATCTTTTCTAAATTGGCTTAAGGAACAACTTTTAAATTTCGCTTTAGGAGTTGTTGCACAGACATGAACCATCTTATGAGGAGAGGTTAGCTTTGTACGTGGGTTGACTCTTATCAAGAAAATATTTAATTTATTAATTTAATTAGTTGGTTGGTTTATATCTTAATTAAGTAATGTCATGTGAATTATATATAATATTAATTAATAATTAACATATGAAGTTAAGATGATGAAGATGAATCTCTAAGGGAAAAAAAGGATAAATGAATTCCTATTAAAGAAAGGTGGCATATCACTCT
The DNA here is from genome assembly GCF_000226075.1 of Solanum tuberosum. Classification (NCBI taxonomy): domain Eukaryota; kingdom Viridiplantae; phylum Streptophyta; class Magnoliopsida; order Solanales; family Solanaceae; genus Solanum; species Solanum tuberosum. The sequence continues at coordinate 56,983 of NW_006239562.1, forward strand.
TCTTTTGTTTAACTTTTGTATTATATAGAGATTTATTTTGAAATGAAAAAAATATCCATCTTTTTCTAGATATGTTATCTGTTTTGGAAGAATGTAAAAATCATATTGATCATTTAATAAATATAATGAAAGAAAAATTAAAATTCAATATGAAATTAACATAATTATTTCTAAGATTATAGTAAGACATTTATACTAGAAAAGATAAAATTATTGCATTCCAATTCACAGTATAACTATATATATACAAGTCTGCAACAAAAAAAGTAAAAAAATTGATATATCGTTAATGATAAAACATTCTTCAAATATGTAAGAATCATCAAATTCAATATGAAATTAATATAATTATTTCTAGAATTTATAATAGAACATTTATTCCATAAAAGATAAAACTATTACGTTTAAATTCACATTACAATGTACGATCTTGCAATAAATATATTTCTAAAATTTATAATAGGGCGTTTATGTACAAGATAAAACTGTTACGTTTAAAATTTTATTACATTTATATACAACCTTGCAATAACTAATAAAAATAACAAAATTTGATATATTGCTGAAATGGGGGGCATATGCCATTCCACTTCATTTCCAAACAAATAAAATTTTTGTACCAGTACACTAAATTAAGCTAATAGATGCGGCAAAAGAAACGTAAAAATGTATATATTGCTAAAAAAGGGGCCATATGCCATTCCACTTCATTTCATAACGAAGAAAGTCATTTTCAGTACACTATATAAATAATTGTGGCAACAAAATAAAAATGTACGAACCTTTTTTTTGTTTTTCGGGAATAAAGTTTCCAAAAAAAAGGAGCAAATTGTTGCCATTATTAATATTAACAATTATTAAATAAGAATAAAATAATAATTGAGAAGAAAGCTATGGAAAGAAAAAGGAAGAATGTTGTTCTTTGGAAATGCTTTCTTTAGTATTTATAGTACTCAAAAAAATTAGTAAATGAAGAAAACTAACGGATTTTGAGTAATTTCATATAAATGAGCATTAAAGTGCATAATTATGCTTAAATGAAGGGACTGCAACGTGGGCTGAAAGTTTTAATTAGGCCGTTACTGCATTTGTTTGTCATATTTAATTGAGCTTTGCGAGATCTTTAATTATCCTTTAAGCAGACAGTCGAAATGAACCAAAAAATGCAATAAACAATTCAATTCTAGCCATTTTAATGACCCATTATAATGTAATCAACACAAATAATAATGAAAGAAATAATTTTTATTTTTGAAGGTTTGAAGAAAGAAAATAAAATAAAATCTCAAAATTATGAGAAAAAGGATAAATAGTAATAGAGGCCAATGAGGCATGCCACATCAGCGTGTTCATTTTCAGCTTTATTAATATATATAGATGTTTCATGTGAGTAGAGTACACAACAATTATATTTTTATGATCTTTTTAAAAATGACTAATTTTAATTTACTTGATATTATCTACTCTTCATAATCACACTAGTAGATAATACTCTCGTCAAGTAGTTATCAAAAAGTTGCTGAAATACAATCAAATTCAGCACTATCTACATTAATTCTTATTTTGACCAAATGAATTCAAATAATTTTCACAAAATTAATCTGATTCAATACTCAATTTCAACAATCAGGTGCAATGTTAGTATCCTTACAAAAAAAAAAGGACATTAGTAATTAATTTTGCTCAAAAGTTTTTAAGTTCTATTCTACATAGAAAAAATATACTGAATTAAATTAAGAAATTAAATTTTTTTTTAGTAAATTATAAATGTATACCTCACACTATAATTTCATTATATATTATAATTTTAAATTTTAAATTGTTAAAAATATTATGTAACAATGAATATGGGTTACACGTGTAAAACACGTGCTCAGAGACTAGTATTCATATAAAATTGAAGAACAAGCAACTCCATAAGACATAAAACAATCAAATCTAGCTAGGATTCAACGTAGGAAAAATTATTTTACCATAAATTCAAGAAAATCAAAAAAGGGGGAATAAACATTGCTAAATAAAAAAAAAAAACTAGGGGAAAAGCGAAAAGAAACTTAAAAATGATATGCAGATCCAAGTACGCATCTCTAGCATACACATCAATACTTACTAGATTGAACTGAACTGCGGATATATATCAAAGTTAAAAGTTGAATTATGATTTTACTGTTACTATAAATCAAAATGTTATAAACATTTAACTATTTAAATATTAAATTGTATCATTTTAATTAAAATGTAATAAATTTTGGACTTCTTTTGATTAATTCATAATTATATATATATATATACATATATATATATATATATATATAATGATAAAAAATAGTAATAATAATAGCGTAAATTAGTAGATCCAAAATTTTGTACATAAATTACTCAACTTTTCATAACTTTTTTCGTAACTCCTCGCATAAATAAAATAATTTAATTATGTGGATAAAGTATTATCTTTCATGATAAATAAAGAAATTTAATAATTTAAAAGGGTGCAAATCTGCAAAACGGAAAGACATAATATCATATTGTTTATTTATTTTTCTTTATTTGCTTTAATACTCATATTCATAATTCATATCTGCTTACATGTTCAACTCTTACCCTCTTAATATCCATAACTCTCATCTTTTCATATTCATAACAACCAAATATTTAATTTAAAACTTTAAGACATTTTTTCGTATTCTTTCATTTTTATCTAATATATTTATTGAAATTCACATAGAACAAATGTGCGAAGCACGTACCTAGAAACTAGAATGAAGTAAGGGGTAAAAAGAAAAGAAAAAGATGAAAAAATGAGTTTTGAATAGGAATAAACTCACCCTCGCAAAATTTGAATCCTTCATAGTAAGAGAATTGATAAGCACAAATGAATTGATTTAAATGAGGAAGCAAATCGGTACCCTCTTTGTCGTGTTTACAGTCGTACTGATTGTTGAGTTATTCCCTTAATACTTGAAATGAATGTAGAAGCAAAATAGTGTCGGCCCTACGGATTCAAGAGCCTCCTCGTAATTGCTAATATATTTTAGATATTTTAATATATTTATTAAAATTCACATAGAACACACGTGCAAAGCACGTACCCAGAAACTAGAATGAAATAAGGGGCAAAAAAAAAAGATATAGATGAAAAATGAGTTTTGAATAGGATTAAACTCACCCTCAAAAAATTTGAATCTCTTAGAGAATTGATGAGCACAAATGAATTGATTTAAATGAGGAAGCAAATTGGCACCCTCTTTGTCGTGTTTATAGTCCTCCTGATCGTTGAGTTATTTCCTTAATACTTGAAATGAACGTAGAAGCAAAATAGTGTCGGCCCTATGGATTCAAACGCCTTCTCTCGATTGCTAATATATTTGTCTGAAATGTAGAAGTGAAAAAAAGTATCTAATATTTTATATGTGTTTTCTTGATTGCTGAATAGTTTTATTGAAAACTATGTTTGCTCCATTTTGACAATTCAATTATTGTTTTCCAAGAAGGGCTTTTGAAGTGCAACGATAATGATGTGGACACTCAAGAGTTTTGAATCAATTATTGTCATGAATTATTTTTTATGTGCCATAATAATAGTGATATTTAACACATTGAGAAAGTTATTCTAAATTTGTCATTTATTTCTTTCACTTTTGACCAAAATGACTTTTTAAATTTATTTAATAATGTTTCATGTGAGCAGAGTACACAACAATTATGTTTTTCTGATCTTTTCAAAAATGCCTAATTTTAATTTACTTAATATTATCTACTCTTCATATTGACACTAGTAGATAATACTCTCTTCAAATAGTTCTCAAAAAATTGATGAAATACAATCAAATTCAGGACTATCTAATTTAATAAGTATATATCTACATTAATCCGTATTTCGACCAAATGAATTCAAATAATTTTCACAAAGTTAATCTGATTCAATACTCAATTTCAACAATCAGGTTCAGTATTAGTTTTCTTACAAAAGAAAAAGGACATTAGTAATTGATTTTGCTCAAAAAAATTTAAGTTCTATTGTCCATAGAAAAAATATATTGAATTAAATTAATAAATTAAGAAATTAATAATTTTTTTAGTAAATTATAAATGTATACCTCACACTATAATTTTATTATATATTATAATTTTAAATTTTAAATTGTTAACAATATTATGTAACAACGAATATGGGTTACACGTGTCAAACCCGTGCTCAGAGACTAGGAAAAATTATTTTACCATAAATTCAAAAAAATAAAAAAAGGGGGAATAAACATTTCTAAATTAAAAAAAAAACTAGAGGGAAAGTGAAAAGAAACTTAAAATGATCTGCACATACAAGTCTACATCTCTAGCATAAACATCAATACTTACTAGATTGAACTGAATTGCGGATATATATCAATGTTAAAAGTTGAATTACGACTTTACTCTTACTATAAATCAAAATGTTATAAACAGTTAGCTATTTAAATATTAAATTGTATCATATTAATTAAAATGTAATAACTTTTGGACTTTTTTGCTGAATTCATAACTCTCTCTCTATATATATATAAAATAGAAAAAAATGGAATAACAAAGACAGAGTTGTGGCTGATATTTATTCCAACACGGGATGGCAGATGAATTTTAGAAGGAATTTGAATGACTGAAAAATTGACGACCTTTGTCAATTGCTCCTTCAACTCGATTATACACACAATGATCAGAGCAAGGGGGATTTACTAGTATGGATAACTAGTAATGATGGAACCTTCTCAGTTAAAAAGTGTTATAGCCTTCTAATGAAGCAAACGAGATTTTGGGATACTAGTTGGCCATGGAAAGGGGTTTGAAAAACTAAAGCACCTATAAAGGTAGCTTGTTTTGATTGGATTGCAACATGGGGAGCTTGCCATAAGTAATAGATTTTACTTATGTGAAGAAGATTTGGAGACTATGAATCACCTTCTTTTGCATTGCAGAATAGCTAGACAAAATTGGAAATTTTTCTTCAGAATTTGTGAAATCTCTTGGATCATGCCTCAGCGTGTGAAGGAATTATTGGATTGGCAGCACCAGAGAACACACAAAGCTTTGAAGAAAATCTGGAGAACTATACCTTTGTGCATATTTTGGACTATCTGGCTAGAAAAAAATAAAGCTTGTTTTGATGGGCAAAAAAGACCATATTTCTAGAGTTAAAAACAAGTGTTTTACATAATTTGTTTTGGTGGTGTAAAAGTAGTTTCCTTGATAATATAGATCAATAGATGGAGTTTTTGGAGCTGCAAGGGAAATGTTGTAATTGGCTGTATGGATATTCCGAGCAATCTTTTGTAACTTTTGATTTCGGTATTTTCTTGGTACTTAGTCAATAAACCATTACCTTATCAAAAAAATAAAATAAAAATAGTAATAATAATAGCTTAAATTAGTAGATCTAAAATTTTGTATATAAATTACTCAACTTTTCATAACTTTTCTCGTCACTACTCTCATAAATAAAATAATTTATGTGGATAAAGTATTATCTTTTATGATAAATAAAGAAATTTAATAATTTAAAAGGGTGCAAATCTGCAAAACGGAAAGACAAAATATCCTATTGTTTTTTTCTTTTTTTTCTTTAATACTCATATTCATAATTCATATCTAATTACATATTCAATTGTTACACTCTGTTTGAGGTGGAAAAACACACACTCCCAATATAAGAAGGATCAGAAATTGGGGTCTCTCCAGTGATGGTTCTCTAGCTACCTTGAGTTTTGATAGACACATCAATGGCTGATCGGACGTATTGAGATGGTGTTCGTGAAATTCTACTTTTCAGCTGCAATTTGTGTCTTTTCAGCTGCAATTTGTGTCTTTTCAGCTAACCTTCCATTTTGTTTTTATTAGTTCCAAGTTTTGAGCTTATGGACCGGGTCATTTTTGGATCCACTCTTTTATATACTTTCCCTTATTTATTACTATAAAATAAAATGGGCCAGGAGCCCTCCTTTAATTTTTTTTTAAAATAAAATTGTTACACTCTTAATATCCATAACTCTCATCTTTTCATATTCATAACAATCAAATATTTAATTAAAAACTTCAAGACATCTTTTGGTATTCCTTCATTTTTATCTAATATATTTATTAAAATTCACATAGAACACACGTGCGAAGCACGTACCCAGAAACTAGAATGAAGTATGGGACAAAAAAAAAGAAAAAGATGAAAAAATGAGTTTTGAATAGGAATAAACTCACCCTCACAAATTTGAATTCTTCATAGTAAGAGAATTGATGAGCACAAATGAATTGATTTAAATGAGGAAGTAAATCGGTTCCCTCTTTGTCGTGTTTACAATCGTACTGATCGTTGAGTTATTCCCTTAATACTTGGAATGAACGTAGAAGCAAAATAGTGTCGGCTCTACGGATTCAGGCGCCTCCTCTTGATTGCTAATATATTTTAGATATTCTAATATATTTATTAAAATTCACATAGAACACACGTGCAAAGCACGTACCCAGAAACTAGAATAAAATAAGTGGCAAAAAAAAAAATAGATGAAAAATGAGTTTTGAATAGGATTAAAACTCACCCTCACAAAATTTGAATCCTTCCTAGTGAGAGAATTGATGAGCACAAATGAATTGATTTAAATGAGGAAGCAAATTGGTACCCTCTTTGTCATGTTCCTCCTGATCGTTGAGTTATTTCCTTAATACTTGAAATGAACGTAGAAGCAAACTAGTGTTGGCCCTACGGATTCAAACGCCTCCTCTTTATTGCTAATATATTTTTCTGAAAATGAAGAAGTGAAAAAGAGTATTTGGTGTTTTATATGTGTTTTCTTGGATCCTGAGTAGTTTTCTTGAAAACTACGTCTGCTCAATTTTGACAATTAAATTATTATTTTTCCAAAAAGGGATTTTAAAGTTCAACGATAATGATATTGAAATGTAACATCCGGCAATGAGAAATGACTACGAAGAGGTATAAATATTGGAAATTTTCATTTTTGGAAAGAATTTTAAAAATCTGGAAATTTAGTCAAGTATGGGGAAAAAATGAGTTTTTTTGTCAACTTCAAACAGTCATAACTCTTAGGTCAGAATGAGTTAGGCGAATTTACAGCTATTTCTGGAAAGCTTTTGGAATGATCTTTCCAACGCCACCGAGTTTTCTTGATTCCGAGTTCGTATGAGTGAGTTATGCCCTTTGGAAGTTGGGCAGTTGGCAGGGAAATCCGTCCGGAAATTTTAAGGGCATTTTGGTCTTTTCCCTAATTAATTCCTTTGGTTATATTGTTGTATTAGACTGATTTTTAGATCAGTTTGTCCCATTTTAAAGAGTGAGAGTTAGGGCTTGGAAGAGAAGAAGAAGAGAACAAGAGAAGAAAGAGGAGATCAAGCAAGTTTCCGTCGTGGATATCGTCGGGGGTGATCCCTACTAGGTATGTGAGCTCATAGTGTGGGTTAGTTCTTTCCCCCACACGCCACATTCATTTTATTATTGAGAAAACATTGGTTGTGTTGTTGAAGTGTGGGTTGTGTTGTTGATGTTGTTGTTTGTGTTGTTGAAGTCCCTT
>NW_006239562.1:64885-65777 GCF_000226075.1 Solanum tuberosum
TTCCCCCATTCTTTTCACACTTTCTCATGCATGTTCCATGGTATTGTACCTATGTTTCATAGTTGTTTCCGACATTCCAAAGTACGTCTAAACGTTAAGAACCCATCCATAATATGTGATCAAACACCTTGAATTCATAATCCAATTCAAGGAGAGTTAGTTTCCAAGTCAAGTGAAGTTAAGCAAGTCAAGCAAATTTTTTAAAGTTGTTCAAGAGTCTTTAGTGAACGTTTTAACTTCATTTTTAAGACTCAAGTTTCAAGTCAAGTAAAAGGGTATAGAGTTTCAAGCCAAGTGAAGAGTCTCAAGTTTCAAGTTAAGTCAAGAGCATAAAGTCGAGTCCATTTCTCCAAAGTTATTAGGGAACTATGTATTTCCCAAAGAAGTTTCTAAATGTTTTTACATTTAAGTAAGAAAGGAACTATGATTCCAAAAGAGCCTTTAGGCTAGTTTTCAAGAAAAAGGGAACATCGATTCCAAGTAAGCCTTTCGGCTAGATTTTGAGCAATTATCTCAAACTAAAGAAAAATGTGTTTTAAAACACTTATGAGCTAAAGTATATTTTTGGGAGTAGTCTTGAGCACCGAGTTGGGGACACGAGTTCATATTAACTCCACTATCCATAAGAACCATGCGCCAACATGGGACTTGACGTATCATTCTTTTTAGATGATCACGTAAGATTAGGCTAGTGGATCCACTAAGCAAAAGTAAGGTCCTATATCACGGCAAGGTATAGGATGGGCCTCGGCAGTGCGAGGTAAAGCGCTGTATCATCACTATAGTTCGTAAGTGATGGTTGTCGGTTAGAGAAACTCCCACAACAGTAGAAAGTGCATGGTTCCTTAAGGAGTTCTGCTTAGTATGGATGGGGGTATGGGACTTCATTCAT
>NW_006239562.1:65967-81140 GCF_000226075.1 Solanum tuberosum
GGAGGACTCGATTATTTTGTTCTCTTAGTTTTGTTTTGTTAGGATGTTGCGGGGTATGTCCCATCATCCATCTCAGTATTTTTAGAGGCTTCATAGACAGTCAGTCAGTTAGTACTGAGTCTCTCATCTATGTATATATATAAATATTCTATTTTGAGACTCGAGTTGCCCTTTTGGGCCAGATTTTATCAGTTAAGTTGTTTTATGTCTTTGCATGACATTGAGTTATTCAGTTGAGTTAGATTTCCGCTGAGTTAAGAAAGCCAGGCCAAGGGTTCGCTTGGGGCCAGCAATGGTCTCCGGGTGCCGGTCCCGCCCAGGGTGTAGGCTCGGGGCGTGACATGAAATTCGAGAGTTTTGAATCAATTATTGTCAAGAATTGTTTTTTATGTATCATAATAATAGTGATATTTAACACTAATTGAGAAAGTTATTCTAAATTTGTCATTTATTTCTTTCACTTTTGACCAAAATGACTTGTTAAATTTATTTAATAATGTTTCATGTGAGTAGAGCACACAACAATTATGTTTTTATCATCTTTTCAAAAATGCCTAATTTTAATTTACTTGATATTATCTACTCTTCATATTGACACTAGTAGATAATACTCTCTTCAAGTAGTTCTCAAAAAGTTGTTGAAATACAATCAAATTCAGAACTGCCTACATTAATTCTTATTTTGACCAAATGAATTCAAATAATTTTCACACAGTTAATCTGATTCAATACTCAATTTCAACAATAAGGTTCAGTATTAGTTTTCTTACAAAAGAAAAAGGATATTAGTAATTAATTTTGCTCAAAATAATTTAAGTTCTATTGTACATAGAAAAAATATATCGAATTAAATTAAGAAATTAATAATTTTTTAATTAATTATAAATGTATACCTCACACTATAATTTTGTTATATATTATAATTTTAAATTTTAAATTGTTAACAATATTATGTAACAATGAATATGGGTTACACGTGTAAAACCCGTGCTCAGAGACTAGGAAAAATTAATTTACCATAAATTCAAGAAAATCAAAAAAGGGGGAATAAACATTGCTAAATAAAATAAAATAAAATAAAACTAGGGGGAAAGCGAAAAGAAACTTAAAAATGATCTGCAGATTCAAGTACGCATCTCTAGCATAAACATCAATACTTACTAGATTGAACTGAACTGCGGATATATATCAAAGTTAAAAGTTGAATTACGACTTTACTCTTACTATAAATCAAAATGTTATAAACAGTTAGCTATTTAAATATTAAATTGTATCATTTTAACTAAAATGTAATAACTTTTGGACTTTTTTGAGTAATTCATAATTTTATATATATATATATATATGTGTGTGTGTGTGTGTGTGTGTGTTGATAAAAAAGATGGAATAACAAAGATGGAGTTGTGGGTGATTTTTATCCCAACACGGGATGGCAGATGAATTTTAGAAGGAATTTGAATGATTGGGAAATTGACGACTTTTGTCAATTGCTCCTTCAACAGGATTATACCCACATTGATCAGAGCAAGGGGGATTTACTAGTATGGATAGCTAGTAATGATGGAACCTTCTCAGTTAAAAAGTGTTATAGCCTTCTAATGAAGCAAACAAGATTTTGGAATACTAGTTGGCCAGGGAAAGGGATTTGGAAAACTAAAGCACCTATAAAGGTAGCTTGTTTTGATTGGATTGCAACATGGGGAGGTTGCCATACATAGGATAAACAATAGATTTTACTTATGTGAAGAAGATTTGGAGACTGTGAATCACCTTATTTTGCATTGCAGAATAGCTAGACAATGTTGGAAATTTTTCTTCAGTATTTGCGGGATCTCTTAGATCACGCCTCAGCGTGTGAAGGAATTATTGGAGTGGCAGCACCAAAGAACACACAAAGCTTTGAAGCAAATTTGGAGAACTATACCTTTGTGCATATTCTGGACTATCTGGCTAGAAAGAAATAAAGCTTGTTTTGATGGGCAAAAAGACCACATTTTTAGAGTTAAAAACAAGTGTTTACATAATTTGTTTTGATGGTGTAAAAGTAGTTTCCTTGATAATATAGATCAATATATGGAATTTTTGGAGCTGCTAGGGAAATGTTGTAATTGACTGTATGGATATTCCCAGCAGTCTTTTGTAACTTTTGATTTTGGTACCTTCTTGGTACTTAGTCAATAAACATTTACCTTATAACAAAAAACTGATAAAAATAGTATTAATAATAGCTTAAATTAGTAGATACAAAATTTTGTACATAAATTACTCAATTTTTCATAACTTTTTTCGTAACTCCACTCATAAATAAAATACTTTATGTGGATAAAGTATTATCTTTCATGATAAATAAAGAAATTTAATAATTTAAAAGGGTGCAAATCTGCAAAACGGAAAGACATAATATCCTATTGTTTATTTTTTTTTCTTTATTTGCTTTAATACTCATCTTCATAATTCATATCTAATTACCTATTCAACTGTTACACTCTTAATATCCATAACTCTCATCTTTTCATATTCATAACAACCAAATATTTAATTTCAAACTTTAAGACATCTTTTGGTATTCCTTCATTTTTATCTGATATATTTATTAAAATTCACATAGAACACACGTGCGAAGCACGTACCTAGAAACTAGAATGAAGTAAGGGGCAAAAAAAAAAAAGATGAAAAAATGAGTTTTGAATAGGAATAAACTCACTCTCACAAAATTTGAATCCTTTATAGTAAGAGAATTGATGGGCACAAATGAATTGATTTAAATGAGGAAGCAAATTGGTACCCTCTTTGTCGTGTTTACAGTCGTACTGATCGTTGAGTTATTCCCTTAATACTTGAAATGAACGTAGAAGCAAAATAGTGTCGGCTCTACGGATTCAAGCGCCTCCTCTTGATTGTTAATATATTTTAGATATTCTAATATATTTATTAAAATTCACATAAAACACACGTGCAAAGCACGTACCCAGAAACTAGAATGAAATAAGGGGCAAGAAAAAAAGAAATAGATGAAAAATGAGTTTTGAATAGGATTAAACTCACCCTCACAAAATTTGAATCCTTCCTAGTAAGAGAATTGATGAGCACAAATGAATTGATTTAAATGAGGAAGCAAATTGGTACCCTCTTTGTCATGTTTATAGTCCTCTTGATCGTTGAGTTATTTCCTTAATACTTGAAATGAATGTAGAAGCAAAATAGTGTTGGCCCTACGGATGCAAACGCCTCCTCTTGATTGCTAATATATATTTTCTGAAAATGAAGAAGTGAAAAAGAGTATTTGGTGTTTTATATGTGTTTTCTTGGATCTTGAGTAGTTTTCTTGAAAACTACGTTTGCTCAATTTTGACAATTTAATTATTGTTTTTCCAAAAAGGGATTTTAAAGTGCAACGATAATGATATGGACATTCGAGAGTTTTGAATCAATTATTGTCATGAATTGTTTTTTATGTGTCATAATAATAGTGATATTTAACACTAATTGAGAAAGTTATTCTAAATTTGTCATTTATTTCTATCACTTTTGACCAAAATGACTTTTTAAATTTATTTAATAATGTTTCATGTGAGTAGAGTACACAACAATTATGTTTTTATCATCTTTTCAAAAATGCCTAATTTTAATTTCCTTGATATTATCTACTCTTCATATGGACACTAGTAGATAATACTCTCTTCAAGTAGTTCTCAAAAATTCGCTGAAATACAATCAAATTCAGGACTATCTACACTAGTTCTTAGTTTGACCAAATGAATTCAAATAATTTTCACAATGTATACCTCGCACTATAATTTCATTATATATTATAATTTTAAATTTTAAATTGTTAACAATATTATGTAACAATGAATGTGGGTTACGCGTGTAAAACACGTGCTCAGAGATTAGTATTCATATATAACAATGAATATGGGTTACGCGTGTAAAACACGTGCTCAGAGATTAGTATTCATATAAAATTGAAGAACAACAAGCAACTCCATAAGACATAAAACAATCAAATCTAGATAGGATTGAACATAGGAAAAATAATTTTACCATAAATTCAAGAAAATCAAAAAAGGGGGAATAAACATTGCTAAATAAATAAAAAACTAGGGGGAAAGCGAAAAGAAACTTAAAATGATCTGCAGATCCAAGTCCGCATCTCTAGCATAAACATCAATACTTACAAGATTGAACTGAACTGTGGATATATATCAAAGTTAAAAGTTGAATTATGATTTTACTCTTACTATAAATCAAAATGTTATAAATATTTAACTATTTAAATATTAAATTGTATCATTTTAATTAAAATGTAATAACTTTTGGACTTCTTTTGATTAATTCATATATATATATTTATAAATATTTGACTATGAATCCAATTATTTTCATATAATGACTTGAAATCGATGTAGGCATTCATAAACTTTAAATCTTGAATTAGTGTCTAGGCCTACAATTTGTATTACAAGTTTTTGAGCACGTGCATTGCACGTCTGTCCCATACATATAATATAATACAAATCAGGTTAAAAATATGATGTAATGAAATATAGAATAAAGTGAAAAAGTACAAGTTGATAAAGATGAATAGTCAACTTATTCAATGACTTCTTTGTTGAACAATAGATGATTAAATATTATTTGAAACTGCAAAATTGAACAACTAAATTTAGCTAGGTAGGCAAAATGTATAATGAATTATATTTTGACCAACATATTATATATTCATATATTACATAATACTCTTTCATAAATGATGTTCTTAATGTGTATTCCACTTTGTATCTTTGATTACGTATTTCAACGGTTAGAGTAGGTTCATCCATCCACTTATAATTCTATAATTAGGAAAATATTAATTAGCATAAATCAACAAGATATTATATACAAATATATGTTCTTTTCATTTATCCACCTAATTTTTTTTTGCCAACTTCAGCAAATTTAAGGAATCAAAAATTGAAGTTTAAAATAACTTCAAGCTAAGCAAAGACTCAAAGCTATATGTCCAAAAGTCAATCTCTAATTCAAGTATTGGTATGACTCCATTTGAGGCTCTTTATAGTAGGAGGTGTAGATCTCTTATAGGTTGGTTTGAAGTTGGCGAGGTTGCTTTGATAGGGCCCGAGTTGGTTCATGAGGCTATGGAAAAGGTTCGGCTTATTAGAGAAAGATTGAAAATGGCTCAAAGTCGACAAAAGCACTATGCTGAGTTTAGAAGAAGAGACCTTGAGTTTAATGTTAATGATTGGATTTACTTAAAAATTTCACCCATGAAGGGTGTCATGAGGTTTGGTAAGAAAGGGAAGCATAGTCCCCATAATGTAGGTCCTTATCAAGTATTGAGGTGGATAGGAAATGTGGCTTATGAATTAGACTTGACCTCCGAATTATCGCCGGTGCATCCGATATTCCATGTGTCCTTATTGAAGAAATGTATTGGTGATCCGAAATTTATTGTACCATTGGAGAATCTTGGTATAAATGAAAGTCTTTCGCATGAAGAAGTTCTGGTTGTGATTTTAGACCGTAAAGTTCAAAAATTAAGGAACAAAGAAGTTGCATTCGTAAAGGTGTTTTGGAGGAATCAAAAGATTGAGGGTGCTACTTGAGAGGTCGAGTCCGATATAATGTCCCGATATCCTAATCTCTTTACCTCCGATCCTACTCTAGCTTGAGGTATCTAATTCCTCATGGTTCATTCTTGTGGATTCGTGTGTCATAGTCATTCTCATGTTTCCACATGCATGCATGTATATTTTATGAAATGATGTTTTTAGTATGTTTTAGCTTGGAGTCGATTTTCCTCCTTGGTTATGTTCATTTATGTGATTGCATTCATGTTGGGTTGTTAGATCTTTTTCCCTAATCTTTTTATGCTAGCTTGAGTCTCATTCGAGGACAAATGTTCCCAAGAGGGATTTCACGACCAGAGTCTACACCCTGGACGTGGCCGGCACTTAAAAACCATTGCTGGTCCCCAAGCGAACCCTCATCCTGGCTGACAACAAGAGGAAGATTAAGTTAAGCATGCAAAAGCTTAAAATTGAATAAAATTCAATAAACTCAACTTTTCAAAACCTTAACTCAAATGAACAACTTAGAATAAAAATAGTATATTCAACTCGCCATAAAATAGGCAACTTAAGTCTTTAAAATATTAATAAATAAATGAATAATATAGACTTCTCAACTATACTGACTATTTATGAAGCCTTTAACTGATAAAGATGGAAGTCGGGACAAGACCCACGACATCCTAACAACTGATATAACTGAAAGGTAAATGAAATCCTCCAAAAGCAAGGAGGTTCACCATAGCTAACTCGAACTCTCAGATGTATCAACGAAGCTGCTGTTGATGATCCTGAATACCTGTGTCTGCATCATGAGAATATGCAAGCGAAATGGCTCAGTACGTGGAATGTACGAGCATGTAAGACGAATTCTAAAGCATAAACATAAGCTTGAAACATGATAAAAGGGAGAAATACTTACCTCTTCTCAAACTTACTCAACTCAAGGAATACTCAAGGATACTCAAAACTACTCAAACTTACTCAACTCAGAAGTACTCAAGGATAAGATACTCAACTCAGAGATTAGATACTCAACTCAAAGATATGATATTCGACTCTAGGTACTTAACTCTGGATACTCAACTCAATATGACTGAACTCATTTCAATATAAAGCAATTTAAAACAAGTGTAATACGAAGAAAAGGAAAACTGTTTAAAACATGATGTCAACTCATAATCATAAATTAATAAAAGACATACCATCCTCCCTCTCAAAGTATACTTGTGCAATGCATGAATGAAGTCCCATATCCCCATTCATACTAAGCCAGAACCCCTTGAGGAACCATGCAATTACTGTTGTGGAGTTTCTCTAACCGACAACTATCACTTAAGAGTTATAGTGATGATACAACACTTTACCTCACGCTACCAAGGACCATCCTATACCCTACCAAAGGCATAGGATCTAAACTACTAAGTGGATCCACTAGTCTATGTGAAAAGTATTCATCTAAAAAGTATGACACTTTTCTACCCATGATGGCTACATGGTTTTCATGGAGACTTAAGTTAATATGAAACTCGCATCCCCACGTCGGTGCTCAATAATACTCCCAAAAATATACTTAGCTCATATGTTTTAAAACAACTTCTTTCTTTAGTTTGGGATAATTACTCAAAAATTTAGCTTAAAACCTCTCTTGGAATCGATGTTCCCTTTCTTGCTCAAAAATCTTTTGGAAATCTCAGTTTCCTCTCATCTTAAATGTGAAGCATTTACTCTTGCGAATACTTAGTTCCCATATATCATTTTAAAGAAAATGAACTTTACTCTTACTCTTTACTCAACTTCAAAGCTTAAGTCTTAAAACAAAGTTAAAAAGTTTGTAAAAGACTTCTTAAAAAATGGTTCATGCTGAATTATGGACGTGAACAACTCAATGCAAGGTTTTCAATAACCATAGATAGAACTCAATACGTGGAACTCAAGAACTTCAATGATACTAAGAATGCTCAACTCAGAGGTTTCATGCGGAATTATGAGCATGAACTACTCGACACAAGGACTCAAAGGTACTTCACATCTCAAGATTGCTCCACTTATAGGGTTCATGCAAAATTATGGACATGTATAGCCCAACTCAAGGACTTCATGGGTAACATGTAATAGTCCCATGATTAGGAATATAATCTCAAAAAATAATAATTAGGAACTCAATACTCAAGACTTAGAACTTAAAGATACTACTACTTTCAAAGATACTCAACTTATGAAGTTCATGCGGAATTTATGGGCATGAACGACTTGACTTGTAGGTCTACATAACATTATGGAACTCATGATACAACTCTTCTCATTCTCATATTTACTACCTCAAAACTTAGTTCAAATCGATAGTTAATCTCAAATGATTCACAATTGAACTCAAAGGCTTTCTTGAACTCTACTTTTAACTCTCTCTTGAATGTGAATTAAGAATTCAAGAGTTATGGTTCATGATATTAAAGATCTCATGATGACAAAATAGACTCATGAATACATTCTCCTCACTCTAATGCTCACTTACTCGAGTCTTGAAACAAGTTACTAGAAGTTGTAGAAGACTCCACAAAATGACTCAAAGGGACTTTCTTAGAATGTTCGAAAGAATTCTCAAAACTTAACTCTCAACTCTACCTTGAATTTGAATTATTAATTCAAGGTTATGATTCATGTTTCTGGATGATTTCTAGATGTTTAGAAGTCATTTAGAGTAGTTAGAATCAATAGGAAGTGCTAAAACACTTTAGAAAGACTTAAACGGACTGAATGACGAAAAACTGGTGAAAAATGACGATCTGGGTGCATCTCGGGTGTGCCGCGCCAACCCCAACTTACTGGGACTCAAATCTGGTGAACTGCTGGCGCGCCGCCCCAGCCTTCCTGGCTCTATGGGGGTGCGTCGCGCCACCTGTTCCTTAGGTAAAAATCTGATGAACTTTTGGTCTCATTTTCTGATCTTAAATCGATTTTAATCGATTTATTCTCTCAAGTTTTCCTTAGATTCAATCACCCAACCTAAGTACACACAAATCCACTCAAACAATCACTTTAATCTCAAGATATACATCAAAACCCCAACAAAACAAGATTTAGAATGAACTTCAAGAACATCTATCAAGAACTTAAATCCTTCAACTTTTTTGAGAAAGAAAACTTCGCTGAAAAATAATATGTTTGGCGTGTGGGTGAACAAAACCAACACTATGGCAGCCTACATACCTATTAGGGATCAAACCCATGGTGACAATCCGCAACAACTCTCAGGAATTTCGACGAACGTTTCGATCCTTTCTATTTTCTCCTCTTCTCTCTTCTTCTTTTCTCTTCTTGAACTCTCAACTAAAACCCTAGGCATAAACTAGGATTATAAAATTGAACCTAATCATATTAGACCCCTAAAATATTACTAAAAATGAATTAAATCTGATTGGGTAAGGAAAAGACCAAAATACCCCTTTAAAATCTGGTTTTGACTTTCCTTATCTGGACAACCTAACTTTAAAGGGTCATATGTCCCTCATATGAACTCGAAACTGAGAAAACTCAGTGGCGTTGGAAAGATAATTTGAAGATATTTCCTACGGTATATGGTAGAACATCCAACTCATCTTGAGCTATGAGTTATGGTCGTTTGAAGTCCACCCAAAACTCATACTTAACTTAACTTGCAAAATTTCAGATTTTGCTATTTCCAATTTAATTCTTATTGGAACTCAAGGTGCTACATCTAGTGACCTTAACACTTAAAAAAAATTTAATTCCTTGGTAAAATCTCACTCACTACGAAGAACGGTTCGAGTCTTAGTTCAAAAAATTTTCTAGGGTGTTATAAGGGAGATATTGTAACACCTCGAATTTTGAAAAAGAAAAATATAGCATTTTAGTCATTATTTGTGTTCTACGGGTCGAAGAAGATTCTACGAACCATAGAAGGCATCCGTAGAAACTGAGTTGAAGTTTTGGAATATTAAGTTTTAGCATCTCAGTTCTACGGTTGACCAGGACGGTCCGTCAAACGTTTTACAGGTCATAGATACGTCTTGTAAAAAGGTCCTAGACTTAGTGAAATTTTAAAGTCAAAGTTGAGTTCTAAGATTGGGGTCTACGAACCGTAGAAGGTTCTACGGGTCGTAGATTAGTCTCGTCAAAAGTTGGCTTGAAATTAGGTTCAAGTACTTGGTTTACGTTTGACCCGTGTGGACCGTAGAAAGTTCTACGGTCCGTAGGTCACACACCTATACACCAGTTATTTTTAAGTGATTTAGGTCTTTTTCCTATGTATATAATACCTAAGTTATGTCCTTTTAACCCATATTATAATCCCTATATACGTATTTTAAGTCCTAAAACTACCTATCCTAAAACCATTCTCCTAAATCTCAAATTCCCTCCAAGTTCTTTCCCCAAATTTCTCTGTCAAGCTAAGGAAGATGAAGTTAGGGTTTCACATCAAGGTCTCCAATTCACCATAGCTTTTGGGCTTTGATCATCAAGGTGTGTTAGTATTCACCTATGGAGTCCTTTCCTCCATAGGTTCCCAAAATCTTCCAATTTTACAAATTAGATTCTCAATTCAAAGTTAGGGTTTTATTCAATCTTCATGGGTTCTTCTCAATTATGATTCAATTACTTGTTTTCTATCTTTTAATGCATGAATTGAAGAATTACATGTTTGGAGTTGAGTTCATATGAAACCATGCATGATCCATGATTTTAGATTATGAACATATGATGAAGCTTATGAACTATGAAATATGATTTTTATAAAGATATGCATGCTTTTATGAAAGAGATGTAAATGATTTGAGGATGCTTTGAGAGGAAAGTATCAATGTTGTTGCTGTGAAAGGTTTTCTCACATAAGGATTCATGAAATTAAAATGTTTTATCACCTAAGTTGAATCATGTTTTAGGAGTTATTGTAAATAACTTTAGCTTGGATTGGTTGCTAAATTGTGCCTCTCCATGGATGATGAAATGAATATGATTAATGACTATTCCATGGAATTTTACTTAGCACCGAGAGAATATTGATATGGATGCTTTCCCATTAGAAGAGGTCGGGTATCTAGTAGAAATCTCTTTTCTCTAACTACGTGCCCCGTAGGATGTATTAGCTAGTGAATCCACATAAGCTAGAAGTTTACGGTTCTTACCTTGGCAAGTAGGATATCTCTTTTCGGTAAGGGATAGACACCAAGTTCCATGTTTTAGCTCACATGGTTTATGTCGGTTAATGGTAAAAATTCCACAATAATGAACTATATTACTCTCAAAGTATCTCACCAAGTGTTTTAAATATGTTAAGCTTGCATTGATCATGATGACGACTTGTGTTTTCTAACCTTTTATCTTATGATTTAGCTTGGTCATTGCATGTCAGGTAAAGTCTTTTTTAGCATGATTCCATACCATTTATGCATTGCTATCATACTTAGTACATGGAATGTACTAATATAATGCATACTTGTGTCTACATTATTTCACTAATGTAGGGTCTGGCGCTCCTACCTCGCATACTTGTGGTTAGTTGATATCCCTTGTCGAGTTGAAGATTGGTGAGTCCTCATGGTCCGAGGACCAAGACACTTTTATAGCTTTTGTTTTCTTTCTTTTTTCAGTTTTCAAACATTGTACGTGGTGTATGAGTTACGTATCAACCACTTCTTTTGTTGTATTAGATGACTTATTGAGACTATGTTAGACTTCCGCTTTGTAAAACTCTTTTATGATATAAGATTGCTATTTTTGAAATCTTCATATTTTTAATTGTATGATGTATGCTAAGTAGCTTGTGTAGGGCCTCTCAGGGTTCTGTACACCATGTTACACTTAGGGTATACGTTGGGTCGTGACAGAAGAACAATAATGATAAGTTAAAATTATAATAGATTAGGTTTTAAGCAAAAGAGGGGCACACATCTTACAAGATAATAGAAATAAAGATTTCATTCTAATCTTAACTAATCATGTTAACTCTCTAAAATAAGCATTTGTAAGAAAATCAGCACTTCAGCTTTTCAGAAGATTGGCAAACAGGCTATTAAGGCTGCCATGGGATTCAGAAGCATAAATTGTTTATTTTTTGCTTCGCTTCATTGTTTGCAGGATAGGCATTGGGACAACAACATATCCAGTATAATTCCACATATGATCTTGGGGCAAGGTAGTACGCAAGTATTACATAATAATATGCTACAATCAAGGATGGATTAAACTTTGGGTTCACGAAAATCCAGTAGTTTTTTCTCAGATTCTATAAAAAAAATTAAAATATTTATAAATAGCTGATTGTAAACTGAGTTACAATCAAGTGTTCTTTAGTTTCTATCTATATATCAAGCTTAAGTCATCAAGTTAATGTGCATATACACGATTGTGATAAAAGTTATGCTTAATGCATCGTTAGAGACAAATTCAGACCTTTTTCTTTAATTAATTAGGTAATTAATTGAGTAATCACTCATATCAGGGTTATTGCTCCATGGACAAGATTGTAATTTAATTAGACACATTATTATGCTTGGGGCCTTCGCACGAATCTCGAGCGAACTCATATTTAATAATTTGGTATTAAATCAAGCATGAATTTTTTTTTAAAATCATCGAAAGAGAGCTCACCGTTAACTTGCCAATGAATTTTGAAAATGAACCTTTGTAAAGGGTAATTAATGAAGAACATACAATTGAAGAAGCAATTGGCAAAGTTTATAAGGTGACTTAAATTTAAATTTGTAAATCAACAGATACAATTCAACATTCAAAGAAATAATTGAAATACAACCTTGGAGGTAGAAGAATTAAGTCATAGCATCCTTTTCTTCGTTGCCTTTTTGGTTTTCTCTACATTTTCTCTTACCACCAAAATTCTTTTTGCTACTTGAATCTTCTTTTTTCAAGCAGTTCATATTGGAATCTTTTCCCCTTGAAAGATTCCAATTATATTCATCTTCAACAAGTGACAGCCTCATAGTACACTGTCAAAATGCATGAAAACTATGTGAGATATACTCAAAATAAGTTTAACAATTTTTTTTGTTTTGTCAAACATTTAAGTATGAAAATTACAGAAGGAGAAAATTGTTGTGTTCATCAACGATACTTAATGTTAACGTAAGAAAATATAATAGACATAAAGTATGTATGAATTACCTTATATAGGTTGCTGATGGAACGGAATTTTGTACTTCTCGGTAGTCCCTGTGTGATGCGATAGTTTCCATTATTTGCATCTCTTGTCAACAACTTTGAGCCACAATTGACGCCATTGTCATTTGAAAAGCAATAAGAATTATTGGAAAGATTGTCTTCACCCATGACTTTGTTGAGCTCAGGCTCACCTGAAAATCGCGCTTAACCAAATGAGAGGGTATGATACACATAGAAAAAAAATGTATGTTCATAAGTTTAAAATCAAAATGGAATCAATATAAGTTCAAAAATTTAAAATCAAATTGGAATTTAGAATCAGTGTTTAGCATCTTAGGTTCCACCTTATGCCATTTAGGTGCAGAGTTTCTATCCTAGAAAAATTATCGTTCTTTTTTCATGGATAAGATAGGATAATATGACCAGTAATACTATGTATCCACATATTTAAATTTTAGAATCTTTCTCCATACAAAAAAAATTAACATAAATGTCAAATTTTGTGAGATGTAAAATTATTCCTCAAGTACCTATGATGTTTTGTTGTTGTTGTTCATGTAGTTCATCTTCGATAGAGTTCACCTGGTCCTTTCTTGTTTCATTTCCGTTGTGTTCTCCAGTTATCTCCTTTTGTATTATAGCCTATAAATTCACTTTGTTTTCTTAGAAACAATTGAAAAAGAAACATTTATTGTTGAATACAATGAGCAAGCTCAACAGAAAATTCATAGTGACGGAAAGTAAATTTGTCTTCTCAAAATTAATAGTTCAAAGTTGAAAAGAAAATTAAAATATTCCTTAAATTAAGTAAATAGACATAAGTCATTATTAATCAATTACCTCACATAGGTCAATAAGGGGTTGAAACATAATCCTCTCTGATATTCCCTTATTTAAATGGTCTTCTTCATCTTTATTCTCTTTTGGCGAAAGCTTTGATCTATTATCACCAAGGCTCTCAAACTCAGCTGTTAATCATGCATAACCAATTCAAAAATAGAATAAGTAATAGCACAACTCATCAATTGTAAGAAGTTTAAATTCATTGATTAGTTTTGTGGTTCTCTAAAGTACTTGTATGACTCCAATTATATTCCTCTTCGGGTGGTGAGAGTCTCTTTGTATGCTGTAAAATAAAAGGAACTTGATGAGCTAACTAAATTAATAAGTATATACAAGATCAATGTAATGAAATCATTTTTCAATATAGTTTAAAACACCTTGTATATGTCAATAATGGAGCGCAATTTTGTGCATCTTGGTATCCCTTGCTTCAAGCGGTGGTAGTTTTGATCTTTTTCATCACTTATACCATTGATGTCTTGTTGTTGATGTTGTTTTTCAAGTGGTTCCTCTTCGAAAGAGGCCTTCTGCTCCTTTTCGTTTTTGCTTTCGTTATATTCCTTAGATCTCTCATCATGTATCACCTTCTTGCAATTTTTCTCTTTAGTTTTGCTGAGTGACTGAAAATAGAAAGTTTATTGTGTAATAGAAAGACCATGATCAATGAATTATCATCTAAATAAAAAATTTATGTCAGCAGAAAACAAAAAAACTCACCTTAGTATTAAAAGGTTTATAGTTGAATAACAAAGTAAAATTAAAAAAATTATGTTTGAGAGAAGAGAAAAAAGGAAGGAAAAGAATAATGGCGTCGAAGATATGGTGGAAAAAATAAACAAACTTCCATTAATCTTATTTACTATAGTCTTCCAAAATGAATTAGAGATGACAAAAAAAATGAAAACAAAGGGAAAAGGGGAAATAAATAGATAAATAGAAAATATGAAAATTACCGTAATGATGAAGTCAATTATGTTTAAACTATTCATTGTACTATCCGGCATTCTTTGTTGCACCGGGTAGTCTGCATCTTTTCCCTCTTTGATAGAAAGTTTGGAATTACTTCCTTTGTTCTCTTTCATTTGTCCAGTTTGCGGTTTGAACTCACCTAAAGAAATATATACATTAATTAAATTAAATATTTCTTTTACCAAAATATTTTTATAAATGATAAATTTTAAATTTTAGATTATATCATAGTACTCCAATTAATTTAAAAAATAATGACTTGGTGAGAAGAGTAAAATTAAAAGAATAATTAACACAAAGCAATTAAGATGCAGAATTAATTACTTACCCTCTTGGCCCTTTTCAAATTTCCCTCTATTGTGTTCTTCAGATTTTTGGCTCTTATTCATGTCTTCTTTCTTTTTCTTATGTAATTCGGTCATATTGATACTAGTAAATACAAAAGAAAGAAATATCAATGAATTAATTAAATTAATTATTCATGCTCTCACAAAGTGAAATCTTTCCTCCATGCTAATAATTTCAAAGTTGAAAAATAAATAAAATTATTTTTGATCAATCCCAGATGTTTTTAAAGAAATAAAAAATACCCCGACTTAGTTTTTTTCTTTTAATAAAACTACAACATGATACTAATTTAAAAAGGGG
>NW_006239562.1:81722-87858 GCF_000226075.1 Solanum tuberosum
TAACAAAAATAATTAAAACTTTCATTTAATACTTAAACATCTACCAAGATCAGCTGTGGCATTGAATCAGTGTTTATTCTACAAAAAAAAAAAGAAGGGAAAATGGAGTTTCTAGTTGGGGGGGGGGGGGGGGGGGGGGGGGGGTTTGTGGGGGTGGGGGGGGGGTTCTTTTACTCAATCCTTGGTATGTTTAGCTTAAACCAAACTTAATTGGATCGAGAATATATTCATATAAAATTGAAGAACAATCAATTCCATAAGACATAAAACAATCAAATCTAGCTAGGATTGAACATATGAAAATCCTTTTTACCACAAATTCAAGAAAAGCAAGAACTAGGAACAAACATTGCTAAATTAAATAAATCACACATTTGTTAGAGATGGTCAATAAAGTAAAAAGAACCTGGGGCAAAGCGAAAAAAAACTTAAAATGAAATGCAGATCTAAGTCGGCATCTCCAGCATAAGCATCGATGCCTACTAGATTGAACTAAACGGCGAGTATATATATATATGAAATAAGGGGTAAAAAAGGGGGGAAAAGAAATAGATGAAGTTTTGAATAGTGATATTTAACATTAACTGAAAAAGTTATACTAAATTTGTAATTTATTTCTTTCATTTTTGACCAAAATGACTTTTTGAATTTTTTTTTAATAATGTTTCATGTGAGCAGAGTACGCAATAATTGTATTTTAATGATCTTTTAAAAAATGGCTAGTTTTAATTAATTTGATATTATCTACTCTTCACACATTCACACTAGTAGATAATACTCTCTTTAAAAAGTTGGTGAAATACAATCAAATTCAGGATTATCTAATTTAATAAGTATATATTTTCATTAATTCTTATTTGACCAAATGGATTCAAATATTCTCACAAAGTCAATCTGATTTAATACTCAATTTAAACAATGAGGTTCACTATAAATTTAAGTTGACCATTAAATTGAGATAGATGCAGTATTTATTAGTTTTCTTTCAAAAATAAAGAAGACATTAGTAGTTAAAGTTTTAAAGTTCTATTCTACATAGTAAAAAATGGATTGAATTAAATAAATAAACTAAGAAATCAATAAATCAATTTTTCATTATTTCGTATTTATATGTTTCTTTTTTATCATTGAGTTATTCCCATGAACAATCAAGTTAGATATTCTACACGGGGATTCAAAAAAATAGAAGAGTCTGGTATTTACTTTATCTCAATTTATGTAATATTTTTTACTTTTTACTCAGTCTAAAAAAATGATATTTTTATCTATTTAGTAGTAAATCTAACATTATAAAACTTTTTATTTTACCTTTAATAATGAGATAAGAATTCATAGTGAGATATTTCATGAAATGATTTATTGCCACAAAAATTTCATTGACTTATTTTAGACTAGAAGTTTCAACCGTCTTCCTTTTCTCTTTTGAAATTTGTGACCAATTTACACCTACGCATAAATTAAGACAAACAAAGCATATATAACAAAAAACGTGTTAAAAAATTCACAGATGTAAAAGACAAAAAATGGTGAAGTTACACAAAGATAGTGCAGGAGTATTACATAATGCAACATTACAATCAAGGGAGGATCCAACTTTGGGTTCACAGAAATTCGCCCATAGGCCTACGATTTGTATTACTTGTTTTTGGGCACATGTGTCCCCTGCAAATAGTATATACAATATAAATCATATTAAAATACACTGTAATGAATAATAGAATAAAGTAAAAAAGTACAAGTTGAAATAGACGAATAGTCAGCTTATTAGAAAGACTTCTTTGTTGAACAATAGATGATTAAATATTAGTTGAAACTGTAAAATTGAACAACTAAATTTAGCTAGGTAGGCAAAATGTGTAATGAATTATATTATGAGCAACATATAATATATTTATATATTACATAATACTATTTCATAAATGATGTTCTTAATGTATATTCCACTTTGTTGTTTTGATTACAGATTTCAACCGTTCAAGTAGTTTCATTTATCCACTTATAATTCTATTATTATTAAAACATTAATTAGCATAAATCACCAAAATACTATATATGAATATATGTTCTTTTCATTTATCCACCTTTTTTTACCAACTTCTGTAAATTTAAAGAAGAAAAAATTAAAGTTTAAAACAATTTCAAACAAAACAAAGACTCAAAGCTATATGTCCAAAAGTCAATCTCTAACACTTTTATGTTAATACATCCATTTAATTCTACTTCTATGTCCAAAACTTGAATATCAGTGCATATCCTACATCTAAAATGTCCACAATTGAACCACGATTATCAGTACTTTTCACATTCCCTTTCAGTTTGAAATGGAGTTGCAAAAAGTGAAAAACTCTTCACATTAAATAGTATGCTGACATTAGGTAATATAAATTTAATAATAATAATAATATGATAATGTTTAATTAATTAAATATATGTACAACATTATAATTTGGTGTAAAGGTAAAATGGTAATCTAACTTTATTAACTTTATGTAATGTCTCATTTCTTGTGAATTTGTTTTAATTGTGAAATGACCATTTTACCCTTTCTCGTAGCATTTTCATGCTTAGTTTGTATTTTGAGAATGGTTGGTGTGGTCTCCAATGCAATCGGGTATGTTTTTGGTGATTTAACCCCCTCTTGAGTTGAGAATTCTTGTCAGGGTTGACTTCGGTCAACATTTTGAGTTCCGAGCACCATATGAGAATTTCTTCATTTGCATCACATCTGAAACGTCGAGTTTGAGCTAGTAGAGTGGTTGGTAAGATTTTTGAGGCCTTCGGTTGAGTTTTGGGTGAGAAGTTAAGTTTTAGCCTTAAGGGTCTGTTTGGAAAGCCACTTGGTAATTGGAATTGGTGTAATTACTAGGGTAGTAATTACACTGTAATTACACATGTCTTGTTTGGATGCCACAGTGTAATTACACATGTTCTGTTTGGATGCACAATTGCAATTATAAAATTATAATAAATTTTAAAAAATAAAAATTAATTATTTAAAATTTATACTAGACAAATAAGAAAAATTATAAATGACATTAAATTAAATATTTTAAGATATATATTCTTGTTTGAAAAATATATTAATTAATAAACATATTTTCTGTAACTACTATTATAAAAAAAAAATTGATTCAAATTAATATATTTCAATTGAATTGATCGTAACAACTAAAAGTATGAAGTTTCTACGAATATCGTAAAATGCATGTTTGATAAAAAGAATAATATATAAATAATATGTCATAAATTATTAAATGTTTGACATAAATATAAATCTATCAAGTCTAATTAAAAAATGACGTGCAATGTAAAATTCAATATTACTAAAACAAATGAAACTGAAAATATAACATAAGTTATAAATTCAAAACAAAAAATTTAACATAATACTCTTATAATAAATTTCAACATAGCAATAATTATGATTTATTTTTATTTTTCCTTAATAAAGAAAACGTAAGTCTATAACCTTACTTAACAATAAATTCTATTTTAATTTAAAAATTAGAATACTAATAAAATTATGCTAATGAGAAAATAAGCATGGCATAAAGAAATAGATAATACGAGAAAATTACATATAATCATGTAAAGTAAGGTTGAGAACAAGAAGAAAATGAAATATAATAATATAAAATAAAAAATAAACTTTTACAAATTTTTAGAATGATAAAAATAAAAAAGAACTTAAAATAATAGAAGTTAAAAAAATTAAAACAAAAAAATAAAAATAAGAAATTAAAAAGTAATCAGGTGGTAATTACACTATGTAAATTACCAGCAATTCACAATTTCTGCCTGTGAATTGTAGAGTGTAATTACCTCCTGCCAATTACACCAATTACCTGCTGACCAAGTAATTACATGTCCTTCCAAATAGGACAAGACAGTGTAATTACACCAATTATATCAAATCCAATTACCAGGGTGACCTTCCAAAAAGGCCCTAAGAGTTGTCTGGGAGGGTAATTTTGTAATTTGACATCTTTTCAGAAATTTGAAAATTCTATTGAGTTCGAAATGTCGATTTAGTGGGGTAGAAAATCCAATTTATTTTTATCGACTTTGCATGATTTTCGGGGGTCCGGTCAGAGACTTGAACTTAGCCTTTTTCTGTTTTCTGGTGTCTAGTGCATGGGGACTACGTTCGTAGGTCCCCTAACGCGTTCGCAGGTGATGGGCGACTATTGCATCGTGATCGTGGAGGGTTGGGGCGCGATCACAGATGAACAGTGCTCCACAATCGCAGTATTGTTCCCGCGTTCGTGGAGTTTTGGCAGCCAGTGAGTCGCGTTTGCGGACCCCAATTTACAGACCTGACAGGGTATATTCAGGAATTCATCCCATTTTTCACTCGGTTGGGAGCTTAGGAGAGGAGATTATTTAGGGGTTTCTTGAGGAGATTCATTTGGGTAAGTTCCCTTATCAATTATTTACCAATTCCTCCAATTTTTATCTTCCGAAAGCTCTTAAAATTTTGATTTCAAAGTGGGTTATTGGGGTTTTTCTCCCAAAGTTGAAAAATTAGTAAAACCTTGATTTGGAACCCATTTCTTGATCATTTTTAGGGGTGTTTTCAACCATGAATTCCTCTTGGCTGGTAGAACTTGATTTTCAACTAAAGGAAATTGATTTTTTTCCTTTCGATTTTCGAAGTGATTTTTGAATTATTTTACCCCCAGTTTCAAATCCTATCAATATGGGTATCATTGGACTCCTTTTGATGAACTCTTTTCATTTTTTATAGTTGAGGATCATTTCGGTGATTGTGTGGTGGAGGAGGTGCTCTGATTGGGTTGTTCGAGTGAAGTTTCGACATTGAGGTAGGTTTGACTATCCCTCTCTTAGATTGAGATGAGTAATTAACATGTTCTTAGGAAGTCAACTGTGAAATGAGTAGTATAATGAGTCTTAGAAGTTGATAAATGTTGACCTCTTTGTGTAGTTCGTATGATGCCTATTTGTGATGTTTAGCATGTGTGAAGGCTTGTGTGATTCTGTTAATTGTTGTGGGAAGCCTGTGATAATTGAGAAATTTCCCGAGCGAAGGGCTGTGTGGTTTATCCTTATACTTGACATTGAGATGCCCAAGTGAGGAGTTTGAGTTGACTTTTGAATATTTTAAAATGAAAGCAATGTTTTCTAAGTGGTAAAGACTGATTTCAAATGGATTCCTCCACTATCCCTATCATTTAAGAATATGTTTCATAACTTGATGAGTTTGGGAACTTGATGCTATGTGAAGTCCTTGGTGAACTAATTATACCTATGTGTAGTATGTGTTGTGATGCATTCAAACTCATGCAACATATCATTGGTCATGGAAATATGAGAAAGTGGAGAAATACTATCTTTTTGAGAAAGAAAATGTGACACCTTTCTTATATATGAGATATTAAGATTATGAGATTGGTATATAGACTGCAAGTCCCCATGGGTCCTTTTCTTGAAGCTAGAGCTTAAATGAAATTAACTAAAACCACCTCCCCCTATTATTGTTAATGCAATATTTACGGCTTGTGAAAAAAAAATATTACACGGCTAAAAAAAAGGACATAAGTAGTTAATTTTTCTTTATAGTTTTTAAGTTCCATTCTACATAGGAAAAAATAGATTGAATTAATTAATAAATTAAGAAATCAATAAATCAATTTTTCATTATTTTGTATTTATATGTTTCTTTTTTATCATTGAGTTATTTCCCCGAACAATCAAGTTAGATATTCTACATGGAGATTCAAAAAATAAAAGAATCTAGTATTTTCTTTATCTCAATTTATGTGATATTTTTTACTTTTTACTCGGTCTCAAAAAATGATATTTTTATTTGTTTAGTAGTAAATCTAATGTTATAAAACTTTTTATTTTACCTTTCATAATGAGATAAGAATTGGGGAACTTTCACATATAGCCACTCAAAAATAGCCCAATTACTCTCCATAGCTATAGTTTGATAATTACAATTCATATCTACATGTTATATGGAGCAGAGAGGCGAGTGAGACTGGGAGAGAGATGAGAGAGGCGAGAGAGAGGGGGCCAAAGAGTGGGAGAAAGGTGAATTGTATATGTATATATGTTAGATAATTGTATATTATACATATGTATTTGTATATATGGCAAGCGAGATTGGGAG
>NW_006239562.1:90097-96003 GCF_000226075.1 Solanum tuberosum
GAGGAGAGAGGCGAGCGAGATTGGGAGAGGGAGAAGAGAGGCGAGCGAGAGAGGGCAGAGAGTGGGAGAGAGGTGAATTGTATATGTATATCGGTTAGATAATTGTATATTATACATATGTATTTGTATATTCTGGCTAATTATACATATACAAATGTGGTCAGCCCATGTAATTAATGTATAATGTTAGTCGCGAGTGGTAATTATAGCAAACTATAGTTATGATGAGTAATTAAGTAGTATAACTTTGCTTAACCGCGTAATTATCCCATAAGAATTCATAGTGGGATGTTTAATGAGATGATTTATCGCCACAAAAATTTCATTGACTTATTTTAGACTAAAAGTTTCAACAGCCTTCCTTTTCTCTTTTGAAATTTGTGACCAATCAACACCTACACATAAATTAAGACAAATAGAGCATATATAACAAAAAGCGTGTTCAAAGATTCACAGATGTAAAAGACAAAAAATGGTTACACAAAGATAGTGCACGAGTATTACATAATGCAACGTTACAATAAAGGGAGGATCCAGCTTCGGGTTCACGAAAATTCACTAGCTTTTGCTTAAGTCCTATAAATCTATTAAAATATTCACTATATATTTATAAATATTTAACTATGAATCCAGATATTATCATATAATGACTTGAAATCGATGTAGAAACCCATAAACTTTAAATCTTGAATTCGACTCTAGGTCTACAATTCGTATTACTTGTTTTTGGGCACGTGTGTTCCGTGCAAATAGTACATACAATATAAATCATATTAAATACATTGTAATGAACAACCCGCCCATTCATTACCTCAACCTATTTCAATCCGACCCATTTCAACCCGTTAAAAAATGACTTCATATGTCGCGCCTAATTATAGAAGTCCACAAAAAAAAACTAAAACTGTTTCATACTGAACCGAGTGACTCTCTTGATATATTTTTTTCCAGAAAAGCTGCTCTGCGCAAGAAATTTCTTGGTTTGAAAAAAGGTACTTATCTGCTTTTCTTGTAGTGTTTTCTATGAAAATTGATGTACTTGTGTTGATTAGGGTTTTTATTAGATGATGATAATTTTGTATATGCATTTTGGAAACTCAGTAACAAAGCAATTGCTTGGTCTAGGGTTGTGAAGAAACCTCTAATTGGCCAAATTGTATTGGGGCTTGATTCCTTTGGGTACATATAAATAATTTTTTCTTGTTGGAAATCTTGAATGACGGGTAGATATGGGGAATTTTAGTAGCTTAGTTGATTAGCTGTCTGAATAACGGGTAGTTATTGTTACCTTTCTCAAAAAAATAAAATAACGGGTAGTTATGGGAAATTTTAGTAGCTTAGTTGATTGGCTATTTGAATGACGGGTAGATATGGGGAATTTTAGTAGCTTAGTTGATTGACTATCTGAACTTTTACTTTGTTGGTGAGGGTTCAATTCCCCATCTTGTAATCCCCATTCAATTAGGGCAGAGACGCACCTTGTAATCCCCATTCAATTAGGGCAGAGGCGCAGAGGTAGGAGGCACAAGGGGGTTCAATTGAATCCATTAGGGCAGAAGCACGGAGGTAGGAGGCACAAGGGGGTTCAATTGAATCCCCTCGTCGTAAAACTATACTATGTATATAGGGGGGGAAATAATTTTTTGCATGTATATTAACTTGTTGAATCTTCCCAGTGCAATGGCAAAAGGGGTTGACAATATGAACTTGTAACCTTAAGCATTTTGTTAAGTAATGTGACAGTTTTTTAATTGCATTGTTAGCTTAAGTGACAGGAGCCAAGAAACTGTAAGAAAGGGCGTTCAAACTTGGTTGAAAAGCCCCATGAGGATGAAGCAAAAGATGGAACCTTTGTCACTTAAGCCACGAGACAAGGAAGGAACGGATAGGGACTTTGAAGGAGCTGGAGTTTCTAGTAAAGAAGAACATGATATAATTCAAAAGGCAAAGCTTTTCAATCAAATCTGCGAAGGTATCTGTTTCTTTTTGTTGTGTATGTGTTTTTAATAATGGTGGTGCCTAGGGCGTGACTCTGCTTTGTACTTCATTGTCTATATGGGGCTAACCACAATTTATAATTTCAGGGGAAAGTATTGTGACGCCATCAAATAAGACAAATCATATTGATATCGTTGATCATGATCAGGTGAGTAGTTTCTGTAGTTCTGTTGTTGGTTTTCGTATGTATTGTGCGCGAAACATAGTTAACTGGTTGATCAAGAGTGAAAGAAATAATGGGCAAAACCACACATTTTTGCGAGTTTCCTATCTGCACTTCATTTTTGACCATTATCTCAAAACAGAATGGTCAATGTGTCTGTCAATATGTTAGTTATACATTGTATTATGTTGGAAAATTCTCTAGATTGATGACTCTGTGGAAACAAATCTGCTCGACACTTTCCTAGAAACGTTGGTTGGTAGAGATGATGCTGCATCAACGACGAAAGCACTTGCTCTGCTGGAAGCAAATAGTGGTATAGAAGTTTGCCAAAGATTGTTAAAAAACTGGAAACAGTGAGTTTAGATTCTGTTTTTACCCAATTTTCATAGTTAATTTGTCTGATTTTCGCTTAAGTACTTCCTTTTAACATGATAGATTGAGGCCATTGACACAAAAGTTAATTGCTCTGGTTGCTGAGGTCAAGCAAACTAATGAACATTTGTCGATGAACGGACTCAATAAAGCTGAAAAGGATGTAAGTATAGATTTATAGAGACAAGCCTTTCGTCTCCTTGTCATGCTAGAAATAAAGTTTTCAAAAAAATGGTGTTCTTACCTTAGGTGAAGGTATTGGATGAAGAAAATGAGGCTTTGGAGGAATCAAGTGACACATCGATAAGGCTCTACAAGAAAACGAAGCACACACATGTTTCTTGTGGAAAAGCTTCATCTACCAAGGTATGTTTAAACGATTTTCCAAGGCATTAGTAGTTATAACGTGAGAGTTTAGGGCTTTTGGAAATAGTCTTTCATCTCCACAAGGTCTAAAACACTTGTTTTGTCCTTTTTAGGCCATGAGGATTGACTTTCAAGACGAAATACTTATGGACATTCTCAGTAGGTTACCCCTGTTTTTGAGCTTGTAGATTTTCTCTTCAATTACTATGCAAGTTATCGCACAATGTTCATCTTCTAGCCATCTTAAGGAAGACATAGATTGATCAAATTTCTATATAACTTTTGCAAAACACTACTCTCATTTGACAAAAACTTCTTATAAATACATGCAAATCTTCAATTTTTGTGCAACTTATCACACTAATTATAATGTTTCCAAAGTTCTTGTACTAATAAAGCATGAGATACATGGGCAACATACATGTTCAAGCATACAGTGGCGAATTTACTGCCAAAAAATAGGGCACCCGCACCCGTGGTCTCTTCGTAAAATTAGATATTTTATATGTATATTTTTAAGATTTTGTATAATATTATATTCTTGCACCCGTACTACAAGAAGTCTAAATGGTCAACATGGTTAAATGTTGAGGTTTTGACCTTGAGGATTAAGGATCAATTCTCACTTCAATACATTTTACTTGGTGCACCCATGTTCGAAAAATCCTAGATTCGCCTCTGCCTGTTGCCTCTTCTCCGATTCAAATGTGTTTCAAAAAATTGGAAGACATTAATCTCCGATCCTTACTTCAACATGAAGCATCAAAGACATCACAAGAATGACTTAAATTCCCAAAAACTTCTTGTTGCAGTGGATAAGGTTACCTTCTTTTCTTCTTCTTCCTTATCGACTGTTCAACTTGTTGAGGATATACAAAACCTCGATTGCCCTACAAACAGTATACCAGATCACTATTGCCACATTTACGGTTCTTGTAATGGGTTGGTTCTTGTTGGCATTTTTGATCGATATGATAAACAACTTCTGTTGTGGAACCCTTCCATGAGAGAATCAACAGTACTTCCTCATCCAGAATTTGTAACAAGGTACTCTACTTTTGGATTAGGATATGATGCAACTAGTGATGACTATAAGGTCCTTAAGCTAGACCAAGGTTATTCAGATGATATCCATCTCCAACCATCCTATGAAATTCTCGCGTTAAAAAGTGATTCCTGGAGAAAAATTCGTAACTATCCAAGTAGAATTTCTAACACGGGATATACGTTGGAGATTGAGCCTAAATTTGATGAGGATCACAATATGGAACCTTTGGCATTTCTAAATGGAGCATTTCATTGGGTTGGTTTTTCGGGAGTTCTTTGTATTGTTTCGTTTAGTTCTTCTTCAGATAATATGGTGTTTGGAGAAATATCGTTGCCAGAGCCACCAACGTTCAGAATCTACAGGTTAGGGATGAATTCTGATTATGGCGTGTCAGTATTGGGAGGAATGCTTTGCTTTTATTGTACTCATTATCAATGGCAGATGGACGGCATTTTTAAGTTGTGGATAATGAAAGACTACGGTGTAAAGGAATCTTGGACCGAGATTTTTACTCTAAAAGAGACTCGTTTTCATTCAATCATACCAAAATATAGGTTTGCGGATGGTGAATTTCTACTCTGCTGCAAATTGGATGGTCATTCTGTATTTAGGACATCCAAAGGACCATTTGGATTATGGCCTCAAATTGGTATTCATCGAGACGGTGTCGTTTATACAGAAAGCTTGATTTCTCCAAAATCACTTCTTCAACGTGTGATTAATCATGTATGATCAAGAAAATCAAATATGTCATCAATCAATATCTTTTTTTTATCGTCATTTTTTTTAAAAAAGTTTTGGTTATATACCTAGTAAATACTAGACTTCATGAAGTTGTAATAGGGCCACTACTTGGTACCTCAGACACTTTTTTAGACATGTTTGAAAATTTGTGTTGCCCTGTCCTGTCCTGCTCGATTTAGTCTCTTTCATTATTTTCTCTTTAATGTCATTTTATTTTATATGATTTTGACTTTTTAATTAGGAAATGTGGACAATTTACAATACAACAACTTTATAATCACAACATACCTATTAATTTATGAAGAACAATAATGACAAGTTAAAATTAGAATGGATTAGGTTTTAAGCAAAAGAGGGGCACATATCCTTAAAATACAAATGTCTCATTTAAATTTTTCAAAAATAAAATGTTATTGTTCCATAACTGAAATGCATTAATCCAACTTAGTAACTTATTGCGTAAAGGCTGATTCTCGTATTAAAAAAACGACGATATATTAAGACATGTAATATTAGTGCTTAAAATTTAGAGGGGCACACATCTTAAAATACAAATGTCTCGTTTAAATTTTAAAAAAATAATATGTTTTATTATTCCATATATTTTAAATATACATTAATCAAACTCAGTAACTTATTGTGTAAAGTAAGATAAAATAGCATGAATTAAGAATCATGAAATCTCGTATTCAAATTTCGAAGGAGATAAAAAGCAACATTGTTGTTCAAACTAGTGACACATGTATATTTTATATTGTATTTTTAATTTTATTTTAAGCATTTTCAACTAAACATCAGATATCCATCTTTGTCAAATTTAGTTGTGTATATACAAAATACAAAAAAAAAAAAAAAGTCATATATGCTTTAAAAACTTGTGGGGACATGTTTAGGTAAAGAGCTTTTGACAAATGTCATTTTTTCTTATGACATATTTAATAGGGGATAAGAATATAATATATATATATATACTAGATAATGTTGCATGTGCTATGTACGGACCCAATAATATAAATGGTATGTTTTGGGGCTAATAACGGAATTTTTAAAGTGATTGTTTGCGTGGATAAAAGAATAAGTTTTTTTTTATCACAAACATGTACTTTCTTTGACGCTATTTAAGGCATAATAAGACTACCCACATATAACATTTTTGAAATATTTTATGTTGTCAATTATCATGATTTATAGTATTTTTACGCAATTTTTAAA